>NC_056568.1:29179495-29345247 GCF_013358625.1 Macadamia integrifolia
CTGCTCCAGGAGTCAAGTCTATGGCAAATTCCAACTCTCTATCAGGGGGTAAATGCACCAGATCATCTGGGAAAACATCGGGAAAATCCTTAACCACCTTTACTTCTTCTAGAGGTGTAACTCTTGCATCAACATCGAGTACCGAGGCTATGTAACCCTGACATCCACTTTCTAGTAACTTTACCGCTTGGAGAGCGGAGACCAGAACCTTCCGCACTCTTTTCATGGTATCTGCTCGGTATACCCACTCTTTCCCTTCGTCATCTGTTACCTTAATCAGCCTTTCCGCACAGATTACATTAGCTCGGTGAACCGACAGCCAATCCATACCCAATATAGCATCAAAATTCTGCATATTGAACTTAATGAGTTGCGCATCAAAGTTCTTTCCACTAATCTCCACCGGGCACGGTCCATACACTTCCTTCAGTTGTGCAATCTTACCAGTAGGCATACTAACAATCATTCCCTGGTCTAGGATCCTGGGTGACATCCCAAGCTTCCCTACAAATCTCTTAGATGCGAATGAATGAGTAGCTCCTGAATCAAATAAAACATAGGCTGGTATGCCCGATATGGGTAGGATACCTAATATAACGGTGTATATTAATTTCAGCAGGTCATCAATCTTAATCATAATGAACTTCTTAATTAAAATGTACCTGCTACAACTTCTGTACTAGCCTCAGCTTCCTCGGCTGATAGGGCATACATCATTCCCTGCGATTGATTGCCTCGAGGCAAGGGAGGTCGGTAAGCAGAGGGCTGACTGGAGGGCAAGGCTGGTCGGGACCGACAGTCTTTCGCATAATGCCCATAGGAATGGAAGTTGAAGCAACGAATCTAAGACGTCGGAACTGGAGTGGGGCCCCTCTGCACTTGACCCGATGCAGATGAAGGTCGAGGTGGCCTTGGAGCTGTAGGAGCCACACTAGTGTTCGGGCGAACAGAGGTTGAACCCGAACCACCAACTGGCCTAGGAGGATAGCCAGATGGCCTATAGGGCTGCCTATACATAGGCCCCGAACTATATGATCCACGGTATGCCTTGGAGGAATTTCCCACATCTGGGAATGGATTTGATCTCTTCCACAGTCCAGGAGTGAGGGACTGTTCACCCTTTTGCTTATCTTCCATTGTTTTGGCCTTCTGTACAATCTGGCCATATTCGGTTAAATCCAAGACTTCCAGCACAGACCCAATAGACGCTTTTAGGCCCTTTAGGAACCTTGCTGCCTTCTCTTCAGCTGTTTGCATATGCCTTGGGGCAAAATGGAATAAACTTTCGAACTGTTGCTGATACTCAAGGACAGTCTTACCTCCTTGAGTTAAGGCCATGAACTCAGTCTCTTTTCGGTCCCTGAAACTGCGCGGATAATGGTTATCCAAGAACAATTCCTTAAACTGCTCCCAAGTGGGTTCTGGATGAGCAACCATCAATATAGGTTTGGAAGCTTGCCACCACGAATTTGCCTCTTTCTTGAGTTGTAACCCAGCACAAATGAGCTTTTGGGCATCCGTGCACTCAAGCACCTCAAATATCTTCTCCAATTCTTGGATCCATTGATCCGGTTCTAGAGGATCACTCCCCACCTTAGAGAATACCGGTGGTAAGTTCCTCTTGAACGACTCCACTACCCTTGACGTATTACTCGTCGCCGGGAAGTTAAGAGCATAGGCAGGATAGTAGGAGTACGGATGGGGCATCCCATGCTGAGGAATACCGAATGGTGGGATTGGAGGTGTACCCACTTGTGGTCCCGTTCCCGACCCTACAGGTGGGTCCCGTGGGGTGAGTACCCGGGGAGGTTGACCCGGTTGAGAAAAAATCCAACTGTTGCTGGATGGCAGTCATAAATGCTTGCTGTTGCTGAAGCATTTGTTGCTGGAAAGCTTGTTGGGACTGCTGAATTATTGTAGCAACATCTCCCGGTGTAATGACCGGTGGAGGGTCCGGGAGTGCAGTCATAGGTGGGTCCCCATGTGCCCCACCCTGACCATGGGTCTCTGCAGGTAGCGGAGGTGAGGTATGCCCCACAGAACGGGCCCCTCTGGGATTTTGTGGTCGACCGACCCGACGAGGACCCCGCGAGGTACCTCGGGCATTACTACCGGATCTAGTACGTACCATCGTATCCTTGTACCTGGAACATATCACACACTATATTGGTTAAACACCATAGACTGATTTAGGCACACAACCATATGCCATTAGGTGAGGTGTTGTAGTGTATGATAGCCTGTAAATTAATCATAGCTCAATTCCAAGATACAGGCAAGGTTCACAACATACATGCTAATGGTCCCACTTGACCGTAGCATCATAGGATTAATATCCACCATAAAACCAATGCATTCATAATAGGAGAAAAGAAGGGAAAAGACAAAGAAGGAAAATTTTCAAAATTTTAAAATTTTTCCCTTCTGTCCAAACCGGTGGGATGAACCGACGGGTAGGGACCCGCCGGTCCCAACACCCCAAACCGGCGGGTAGGGACCCGCCGGTCTTGCCCGAGATAAAACACGAACAGGGCCAAAAAGGCCCTGTTTTGTCTGTCACTCTCACTCTCTCCCCTCTCTTTCTTCCTTTTCCCCTTGGACGATTTTGGGAGTTTAATCGGCGCCCCTACTCGCGATTCCACTCATCCACACGGCACTTTAGTGAAGAGTTAACTCGTCTTCATCCAAGTAAGTTCCTCTTCTTCTCTTTTTTTTTCCAGAATTTCAATTTGGGTGAAATGCTTGTATAGGTTTACTTTCTAAGCTTTCTTTCTCTATTTTCCACCATAGAAAAGTATTATCATGTGTTTGTGATGATTCCACTGTGTTCATTTGTAGTTTATAGGAATTATCTCTCTTTATTTGGAGAAAAACCCAAATTGATGCCCTAGGTTCCCAAATTTGGGGTTTCTTCAATCCTTACTGTTTTGCTCAAATTGACGACTCCTTTGTAATACATTTCGCTTGTTTTACGCTAGATATGAGTTAGATTTCATTGAATCATCCATTATGCTTGAAATCCCCATGTAGTTCCATAGAAATCCCTCTTTTTGTCTGGGTTCCTTAAATTTTCATCCCATACTTGTATTCTTCTAATTCCATAACCTATTTGGGGGTATGTTCTTGCAAATTTCGACATCCCACTACGGTGGCATTTCGTTCTAGACCCTAGGGTTCAAACTTTTACTTCCCTATGAATGGGTCGGTGCATCGAAACCGAACCCTTCCATGTTATTTATACTCATTCTCTCCTTTGCTGTCATTTTACTGTTTTGGCACTTTTCCATGCGTTGTCATCTACCATGTTCATGTCATAAGTTTTCTATCATTCCTAGATCGTTGCCGTTCCCGTTTTGCATAAATTGGATTTTGGCTTTCCTTCTTTAATGCTGCTGTCTTTTCTTGCTGTACTAACCCATCTTTCTTTCCTTATTGCCAGAATGTCTTCTCGCACCGGCAAAGGGCCCTCTTCCTCTGGCATTCGACGCAAAACCACTGCCTCTAAGCGAAAAAGTGCGGAGACCAGCACTTCAGCTCATCGCACAGGGAGACCTGCACCTGCTCAGTCTGACCCTTCAGACTATGATGAGGAGCACTTCACTAGTGCAGAGGCCGCAGCCAACTGGCCTAACTTCCTGAAGGGGCCAGTGTTGATGGAAAAGACCGTGGTAGTCGAGGACTTCCACAAGGCCCAACTTCAGGAGAGGTTCTCAGCATTGGGCTGGGACACTATTCTTCAGGTGGACCGACCGTGCTACGAGCAGCTCGTCCGTCGGTTTTATTGCAACCTGGAGGTATCGTATCAGTACGGGGAATTCACCGTCAGCAGCTTGGTGAAGGGGGTGGATATCCAGCTGACGGTAGGCACCTTGGCCAGCATATTGGGTATATCGGCGGCGGGACACCGATACTACAGTCCCCCCAGGAGTAGGCCTCAGGGTCCTTTCATGAGCATGGAGACACCGGACTTCATTTACGAGACCATCTGCGGCAGCAGCAGTCGCCCGGAGTCCGAGACATCTTTCTTCCCTGAGGTCCGTCTCTTCGCCCGGTTGATCCAATTCAACCTGCTCCCCAGAGGAGGTCATCGGAACCAGGTAGGTTTCATGGCGGCTTTCATAGCATTTTGTATTTTCACAGCCGCAGAGGGAGGCGGGGAGCACTTGTGCCTTCCCTATATCATCCTTAGAGCGATGGAGCACCATGCTTCCCACCCAGAGGACGGAGGATTCCCCTACGGCAGGATCCTCACTAGGATCTTCGAGTTCTTCAGGGTGGATCTGAGCGGAGAGGAGGGGAAGACTCCGGCTGATAGGTTCGATCGGAGCAACCTCTTGAAGATGGGTCTCCACACCCTCATGGATTCACCTCCTAGATCGGGAGTTCGGAGAGGTAGGGGTAGGAGGGCTGCCCCTGTAGAGGATGTCCTCATGGAGGAGGAGTCCAGTGAGGAGGATGAGGACTACGTTCCTCAGGACGAGGAGACGGATCTGATGGGCGGCAGTATCCCTGAGGAGGCGCCTCAGGAGTCGAGAGGTCCGGGTCCTAGTTCTTCCAGAGCTACAGCCCCACCACCTGGGAGTGGTGACTACGACTATGAGGGCAGGACAGCCTCCATGCGGGCCTTGCAGGATGGCCAGGTCCAGATACTGAGGCGGCTGGACGAGATTGCCTCCAGGCAGACCACCTTGGAGGATTCCTTCCATAGGCTGGGTCAGGACTTGGACACCAGGGCCAACGCTATCTCAGCAGACTATGGCCGGCTTCGGAGGGAGGTACAGGTGGTGAACGCGAGGTTCGATTATTACGATCACCGCTTCGATGTTAACTCCAGGCCTCCAGCGAACGTGGTGATCATCAACGACGATGACGACGCCCAGTGAGGCTTAGCTTGCCCACCCAGCTATTTATCCATTTTTTTTCTCTTTTTGTAGACCTTGTAGATTTATTTCTTCTCATTCCTTGTAATTGCGATGTAACTTGAATTTCATTTATGGAATGAAATATCTTTGGATAGTGGACTGTTATGGTGTTTTCATATGTGGAGTACCTGTGTGGTTTTGTGGTGATGTGACTTTTCTATTTGTGCTCTTTGGTTATGTTATTATCTGTTGTTTATCAGGTTTTGTGTAAAATTTTTGGAAATCCCACTTTACGTCGTTATGCTGCCGAAATTTCGTCGAAATAGTACTCTATAGGTTATAGTTCCAATCTAATTACCTTTTTATCTACACTCACGCATGCCATGAATGCAACTTATAATATAACTCCATTTTATACTTTCTTTCTTTGACTTTTAATCTTTAAGCTTTTATCTTTAGCCAATCCCCATTTTCCTATTATAGAGTCTACGGGATTCTAATGGTATGCTGTAAGTGGAGCAGAGCATCACGCTCTGATACCACCCTTTGTCACACCCCGTTCACCCTGAATCGGAGCGGTGACCGAGTTAACACCGGTTAACCCAACCTGCCAGGATCATCAGATACTGTATTCCACCACAGCATACACACACTAACATCAATTCATCATATCAGCGGAAGACTAAGTTTTTTTTTACCTGTAAATAATTCTCATATACCTGATACCCAAATGGTGATACCATAATTATATACATTTGGGCCCGAAGGCATGATATATATATACAAAAAGAATCAAGTTTGAATATCAAATATATACAGGAAATCATCAAAAACATCAGAGTACACAGCCCGGCATCGATATCAAGGCTGGAGCTCAGCTCGGCCTCAGAACCGCTGCCCCGCAACACAGCTCTCACACGCGCAGTCTACGCCGTGCTCAAACTCCTCAGGGGTCCACCAGTCCTCCTCAGGAAACTCGACTGTAGGACCCACCCCATGCTCCTCAGATGCATGACCTGCAAAATCATCTAAAAAAAGGGTGTACACGTGGAGTGAGCTCACTAGCTCAGTAAGTAGAGAGGTGGACCACACACAACAGTCCACACATCACAACACATCATATGCACTACATGCCATGCAAGTCATTTTAAATCACATACACCTAGTCAACATTACTAAGTCTTTGGTTTTAGTGCTACTACAATCACAGTGCGCGTATACTCCGGGTACGAGCCGCGAAACTCCCTCCCGCGATACGCCCATAGGGCTGTTGGAGAAGGCCCACCGTGAGTACTCAGAAAAATAAAGACAATGCCGTCCACCGGCTCTCAACAGAAATGTAAATAAATTAAATGACAGTGCTGACTCCAGCAATTTAAAAGCAGTACGATTGGCCCTCTTGAAATACCACCGGGGTTGCCGGCTGTCCTACACGACTCGCCGGGCGTAATGCCTAACCGCCACAGTGTCCGACAACCGCGACCCCTGCTTCCCCCCAAATGGCAACCCAACACCTTAACCCCTGTTGGGAAGGGTCGTAGCACGGGATGGTGAAAATCCTAATACCGCATGCTCCTTATATGTAGTACGACTGCATAGTGCCTCCGTGTCCCATACCACGGGCCACCAATGCATTCGTTTCCAAGCCGACCACGCCATCTAGTCTATCAATGCAATATGCTCCATGATGTCCTCATTCAACATATAAGCATCTCATTTAATTTGCAATTAAAAGTAAACATAGCATATGTGCACATCAATGAGTGGAATGACTAATCTATATAGCATATTCATGATGACATGACTAGATTAGATATAGTGATATGAATGCCAAACAAATGCCTTGAAACAAGGCCAAACATCCTCTCTCCACTTACTTGTAGCGTACAAGGATTCCCGCTCGGTACGGGTGAGATCCGGAGCGAAACGGGTAGGCTTTGGTGAACCTAACAAAATTGAGAGGGGTTAGTACTTCACCATTTTAGAATCAAAATTAATGAAATCCGACGTCAAAATCGTGTTTAGAACGTCGAAAGAAGGTCCCACGTCCGATTTGGGCTCGATCGGACCTAAAAATCACATTCTGGCCACTCAGGTGGGTCACTCAGGTGGGTTGTCTACCCACTGGTCCTACCCGCCGGTTTTGGACCGCGGGTATGGACCCGCCGGTTTTGGACCGACGGGTATGGACCCGCCGGTAGGACCCGCCGGTCCTACCCGCCGGTTTGGCCAGAACCCCCCTGGTCCTCTCAGGTGGGTGACTCAGGTGGGTAGGGACCCGCCGGTTGCACCCGCCGGTTTTGGCGGAAAAACCCCAGTTTCTTCTCAACTTCCTCCATTCCTTGGGGACCCAAATAGGGCTTTTCTCAACCCATTCTTCACACCTTTAAAGTCCTATAGGATGGTTCTAGCTTAGATCTAAGTTAGATTCAAGTGAGGGGAACCATCTTACCTTCTTTGCTCAAGAATGACTCCAAACCCTCCAAATCACTTCCAACTCACAATGCTCCTTCTACCTTGTCAATATCTCTTCAAATCCTTCAAGATCAACACATAAATCATCTATTAAACCTTAGATTCATCATTTCAAAGGGTGTCTACAAGATCTTAAGAAACCATACCCGAATCAAGGGTTTAAAGCGTGGGTATGGTGAATGTTCATAAAACCCAACTTTTCTTACCTCCAACTGTAGATCTCGAGTTGAAGATTACTCTTCCGGCACCGGAATGCCAAGATCGAGCTTCGGCGCCGCTGAAATCCTTCCTTTCTTCCTCTTCCTTTCTTCTTCCCTTTCTTTTTCTCTCTCCTCTTTACTTTTCTCACCAAACGTACGGGGGTAATAAATGGAAAGAAAAGAAGTCATAAAGCTTTATATACTATTCCTAATTAAGTGAATAGTGTTGGGTGGGTCACTCAGGTGGGTGGGTGTACCCACCCGACATACCCATCCGAGAGTCAAAACTTGGGATTTTGACCGGCTCTGACCTCGGCTCGGACCCTACCCCAAGCATACAATGTAGCATACGTATATAACCTTAAAATACGAATATAATACCTGTTCTATCCGTACATAGCCTTATGGTAGGTGCACGTACACGGTTTGGGCACTCCCGTCTCTTCTGGCACTGGCTCGGACTTGTCGGGCCAGCCGGTGTTTAAGGTCACCAGTGCCATCATAGCCCATAAGGAACCCGCTCTAACATCCTCTGGCTCGGTTCCTGCATGGTTAAACCGGTTCAACCACGAAATCAGATCGGGTTTAAGAAGCGGGATATTACACCTGCTGCCTGCTGGTTTCCGATCGTCCCTCGATGGGTAAATTTCGAAGCCTGGTGGTTGCCGATCGTCTCTCGACAAGTAAATTTTAAAGCCCGCTGGTTGCCGATCGTCCCTCAACAGGTAAAACTCTTTTTTTTTTTATTTGATTGCACGGTTTGCACATCGACAACGACGACAAGAAAAGCCGTAAAGCTTGTGCTTTAATTGAGAACCAATGTTTCCCTCCTTTAACAGCCGATTTGAGACCCCTGCAACCTTCAAGTTCTCTCTCTACAAATTTCAGCTCTTTTTCTGGTACTCCAGCCTCCAGGTATATCCTCTTTTGATTCAAGCCTCTCATCTTTTTTTGGCCCTTTTTTGAATAAAATATCTGAGACTTTGAGTTGTTAACATGTAAATCTGAAGTTAGCCGTAAATGGTGATATAATAGAACTGAAATGGGGTATCCGAGTATGCTTGTGAGGAGTTGGGTTGCATTAGTTGGATTTTAAAGAGGTTTATCATCCAATTAAACCCTTCTAAATTTTCAATCTATTTGGTTGATCAAGTATTAAAACAAGATTCAAATTTCAGTCAATTTTATCCTTCCATATTTTATTTTTGAATCTTATTTCTGTTTTTTCAACTTCTTCAAATATGAGATTTTGAATCAAATTTCAGCATGCAATAATGTATTATATAGGGCTAATTTAAGAAGGGAAAGTGATTAAGATTTATAGAGGATCTCTTAATTAGGGCATATTCTTATTTGCTTCCAACTTAAAGAGATCATTTTTGAATTTGTAATGCTTGGTATTCTTATTTTATTAACATGTCATATGTTTTCTTATTAATTATAGAAATGTCCATCAATATAGAAGATGAGCCCGATTGTGGGTCAAATGCTGATGTTATGTCTGATGATGGATCATATATTCCTGAAATTCCATCAACATAACCTTCAAGTGTCGTAACACTTGAAAAAAATGAAACTACCAAAAGGAAAAGAAGGAGTGTAGTTTGGGATGAGTTCACAATCATTGATGGGAAGGGTTTTGATGATGGGAAGAACCGTGTTGAATGCAAAAGATGTAAGCAAGTTTATAAGGCTGATAGTAATATTAATGAAATTGGAAGCCTTAGGAGACATATTCTACATTACCCAAAAAGGGAAAACAAAGGAAACACAAGCACCCAAATGATTTTGGGTGTAAATGAAGGGAAAGTAATGTTAAGAGACAAAAAAGTTGACTAAGATTTTGTGCGTGACAAAGTTACGAAGCTTATTGTGAGACATGAGTTATCTTTAGTTTTGGTTGAGTATAAGGAGTTCAGAGAGTTAATTACATACCTTTTTCCGGACTATACCCATATTGCTCGAAACACACAAATGTCGGATATTTTGAGGTTATACAATTTGGAGTCCATTAGAATCAAGAATTTACTTAATTCATTTGCTAGGAGGATTTCTTTGACAAGTGATTTATGGACATCTATCACTAATGATGGTTACACTGCTTTGACTGCCCATTACATTGATAAGGATTGGGTGTTGCATAAGAAGTTGTTGAAGTTTTGCATCATGCCACCTCCACACACTGGCATCCATATTTGTGAAATGGTTTCAAAAATCTTGTCTGACTGGGGTATTGATCGGAAATTGTTTTCAATTACTTTAGATAATGCCACAGCTATTTTCTATTTTGTTGACTTGTTGAAGAAAATTTTAAATTTGAAGAATGCTCTTTTATGTAGAGGATTACACTTTCATAATAGGTGTTGTGCACATATTCTCAATCTTATTGTACAAGATGGACTGAAACACATAGATGACTCTGTGGTGTTGGTGCGATCTAGTATAGCCTATGTAAAAGGATCACAAGCACGAAAAGTAAAATTCTTGGAAATTTGTAAGCAATTGGGATTACAAAGTAGTAAGGGCTTACATGCTGATGTCTCCACAAGGTGGAACTCAACCTATCTCATGCTTGATTCTGCATTATTTTATTATAAAGCATTTGAGAACCTTGGACTAGTGGATGACAACTTTAAAACTTGTCTTAGTTCTGAACAATGGTTGAAGATTGAGAGATTAACGAGTTTTTTATATCCCTTCTATACAATTACTGTTTTGCTTTCTGGTTTCAAGTATCCCACAGCAAATTTATATTTTAAAAATGTTTAGGAGATTCACAAAAGTTTATTAGAAGAGGTATCATGTGGGCTCAACTTTATGAAGCCAATGGTAGTGGAAATGAAGAAAAAATTTGACAAATATTGGAATGAATATAGTCCAATTTTGGCCATTGCTTTGGTGTTTGATCCTCGATATAAACTTAGTTTTGTGACTTTGGCATTTTCTAAGCTTTGCAACCTGGACTTAAATGCATCTACAATGTGTAACAATGTGAGGAATTCTTTATATCAATTGTTTGATGAATACAAGAGTATGCAACCAAGTGATTATGATGTTCCTACACTTGCCCATCGTCCTGGGAGATCTAGAACAAGATTTGTAAGTAAATTTACATTCTGATAGTAATTTTGATTTATTTTTAATACAAGTTTTCAACATTCATTGCTAATCTTATTAATGATTCATATTTCGGCTATTTCTCAATTTTCATAGGAATTTATGGCATCCAAGCTTGCTGAGATGGATAATGGAAGTAAATCTCAATTGGATATATATCTAGATGAACCCAAGATCCCATTCAATGATAATGAATATGATGAGTATGATGTGTTGGCATTCTGGAAAGAAAATGGGTCAAGGTATCCAGATGTGGCTCGAATGGCTTGTGATGTCTTGGCTATACCAGTTTCCACAGTTGCTTCAAAGTCGGCTTTTAGCACAAGGGGCTGTGTTATTGATAAATATCGGAGCAAACTCCTACCTACCAATGCTGAAGCATTAATATGCCTTCGGGATTGGATGTTTGATATAGACTTCAGAAGTAATTTTTCATTCAGTATATTTTTCATTTTTAATTGTCTTAATTAGTTAATTAGTGTCTTATTTTACTTTGTATGTAGCTGAGCCTTTTGATGATCCCAGTGATGTGGATAATGCACTTAGAAATGTACTGGAACTATTGCACACTGAAAAGGAGAGAGGTGCAGTAGCTAGTTCTTCAGCTAGTCCTACTCCTAGAGAAGGATAACCTCAATCTTATTGAATAGGTATATCGTAGTTTACATTTGCACGTATTTCATAATTTATGTTTTGACAGGGTCACTATGTTGTCTTAAATCTTCTTTCACTTTTGGTTGCAGTTTCTTGGAATGGCAAGAGTGTAGGACACACTTGTGGTCTTAAGAGTAACTACTCAACATATCATTTTGGAGGACAAAGGGCTGCAATATTTTAAGGGAATATTAAAATATTTTGAGAAAGAAGATAGTCATTTGATATTTTGATGTGATATTAAATACTCTTTGAATGTTTTAGGTGGATGTTCTATGGTTTGTTTGATACTTTGACTTGCATTAGTTATTGGCACACTATCTCTATTTTAGGTGGGTGATTCCATGATTGAATCATTTTAATTTTTAGGTGGTCCGTGGTTGATTGAATGATTTGAATATTTGGTACTTTGATAGTTTAATACTTTATAGTTTGATGACTTGATGTCTTGATGTTTTGATCTATGTTTTGTGCTTGATAAATTATTAGGTTTTCATGTACAAGAATTCTTTTTTTCATGACTTGGTTTTTCATGTATGGGAATTCCTATTTACTGTTGGATACTTGGATTTTCATACTTTTACTGCCTTATTTGGTTGATCTTTTTCCACCATAATTCAGTAATAGTTGTGTTTTAATTATATTTGTCCACTAAATATTGGTATACACTATACAGGCTCACAATGTGAAAAATAAATAAGGAAATCCTATGAACAGGTCCATACCGGCCCAAAGGGGTAGGGTGAAGGATGAGTTCCAAATGATGAAGTCATACCCATCCAAACTCCAAAGGATGAGGCCCGTGTTCATTTTTTTTCAATTATCTGTCTGTTTCCTAATGGTTCCATACCGGTTTAAAAAACCAATCCAAACCGGTACCAACCCGAACCCAAACAGCACCAAAGCCGACACCAGACCAAAACCGATAAATCCTTAATGGGGCGGTTTCGGTTAGTTCCAAAGTCACACTGAAACCGGTGGAACCAGACCGAAACCGCACCAACCGGGACCGTTGACACCCTATCATGACCCATGCCTGACATCAATGGAAAAGGAAATCCAACAATCCCAAGACAAATAAGACACGATGTGAAAATGAGAAAAAATAAGGATTTCTTTCTCAGTGTTAGTTTGTACTTGTAGGGTGGGGAAACGGCAACATCTTTAAAGTTGCTGTCTCATACGGACTCAGGCCTTGGCCTCGTGGTGGCCGTTCACTTCTGACTCATTATTGTACTCTTTACCGCTTTCAATGATTTATCACTCCCAATTTATTTTTTTTAAAACCATTTCATACCTATATCTTAAAGGACCCCTAAGAATAAGTCAAGGGTCAATAATTAAACAATATATAGAGTTTTAAATATAGTAATACCTATAGAGTTGTCATTTAGACACTCTTTTTAATGAAACAATGTTAAAGAATTGACAATTGTAAAGTAAGGATTTTTGGTATTTAATACACAAATATGTGATTGTATAAGCTAAAAATCCATGGGTGTTTGGAGTAAAGGTTCTCAAAGATTGTATCTTAAGGGCTCTGACCAACATATTTCTCCCCGACATTGTTGGCCACCTCTGGTACTTTCATAGACCTTTAAAGGTTTTTGCTTGCCTATTTGCTATCTCATTCTATGGAGCTCTTGCACTTGGTAAAACAAGGATTTCTTACTTAGTACTAGTTTCTAGGATATGGGATCAATATACTGTATGCATGGAATGGATTTCATGCCTAGTGAATGGGAGCATAAGAGGAAACCTCAAGCCTCCACATGATTATGGGATCCACGTGTTAAAGAGGAGGAGTGTCAACGAACATGACACGCATAGTCTGAGATGTAATCAAATCACATTCGTGTGAATGAACAATTATTTTGAACTATACATGACCCACTTTACATTTTAAATATAGATGTTGCAACTACAGTCAGCACTACAGATCGTATAGCGTAGGGGTGCATTACAAATGTAATACCCTACTTTTAAAACCTGGTTTACTTACATGGTTAACCTAGTTTAACCATGTAGGACCTAAACCAGAGAGAGTTAAGGCGGTTTTCCTATGGATCATGATGACAAGGGTGACTTTAAACACAGGTTGGTCAGACAAGTCCGAGTCAGTTCCAAAGGAGACGGGTGTACCTAAGCCGTGTACATGCACGTATCATAAGGCTATGTACTGGTAATACTGGTATATAGTCGTATCCTAAAGTATATACGTATTATATATCTTATGTCGAGAATGAGATACATGCCAAGAGTCGAATTCCATCGAAATCTCAATTGTTTGGCTAAGTTTTGACCAATAGGTGGGCAGTCACAGGCTGGCGAACCCGCCTACTTGTGTGACCCACCCATGTGGTTACTAGATATTCTCTAATATAAATATTACTATTGTGTTTTTCCTTTTTCTCATTTAATGCATTAGAGAGTGGGTGAGAAAAGTAAAGAAGAGATAAAAGAAAGGAAGAAAAAGAGAACGAAGAAGAAGAAAGGGAAAGAAGAGGAAGAAATGATTTTAAGCAACACCGAGGTTTGGTCTTCTCATTCCCGCACCGAAAAAGTGATCCCCAATACGAGACCTACAATTTGAGGTGAGCGAAGGCTATACTTCTTAAACTTTTGCAAAACCCCAAGTAAAACCCTTGATTTTGGTAGAGTTCCTTGAGATCTTTTTAATCCCACTTGAGATGATGAATCTAAGGTTTAATAGATAGTCTATGTGTTGATTTTGAAGGTTTAAAGAAGTATTTACAAGATTTGAGAAGCATTGGTGATTTTTTAAGTTAAAAGGTGATTTTTGGGGTTTGGAAGAGTTCTTGAGCAAATAAGGTAAGATTACTTTTCAATCCTTAAATCTAACTTAGATCTAGGTTAGAATCATCTTATAAAACCTTAGATGTGTGGAAAATGTGATTGGAACAGCCCCATTTGATTTTTCTAAGGTTGAGGAACGTTTCAAAGAAGAAAACCAATTTTTGCCCCCACAGGTGGGCAAAGACCGACGGGCGAAGCCGTCCGCCTGTTGGACCGATGGGCTATTTGGCCTACCTGTTGGACCGACGGGCTATCTGGCCCACCTGTTGGACCGGTGGACGAAGATAGGTGGGCTGTCTAGCCCACCTGTTGGCCCACCAGTCAGATTTTTGAGCCTGAATGGGCCCAAAACGGGTGGACAACCTTCTTTTATGATTTTAAACATGATCTAAACATCAAACCTTGTTAGTTTTGACCCCAAGGTGGTGAAATGCTAACCTCATTCATTTATGATAGGTTCCACTAGAATTTACATTTCTCATGCCGGATCTCACTCGTACCGAACGTGAGCTTTTGTACCCAACAAGTAAATGGGGAGAGGACATTTGACTTTATTTTGAACTTGTTTTCATATCATTAAATTGTATCTAGACTAGGCATGTCATCATGCAATTATGTGTTGATTAGTCATCCTCGTATGTCATTCGCACGCATTGCTTGTGCATTCTAAACAAATGATTTATGATATGTGTGTTGTGTTTTACATTTTAAATGCCAAATGATTGATATGCTTATGTGATAAATGGTTGGATTACTGTGCATGATGCATTATTAGACGAGACGTCGTAGTCGGTTTGGAAACGAGTGCATTGGTGGCCCGTGGTATAGGACGCGGTGGCACTATACAATCGTACTTTGTCATATAGGAGCATACGGTTTAGGATTATTATTCCCTATGCTACGACCCTTCCCAACAGGGGTTGAAGTATTGGGTTATCACTTAGGGGGAAGCAGTGGTCGCGATTTTCAGGTCATTGTGGCGGTTAGATATACGCCCGGTGGATCATTAGGACAGTCGGCAACCTCAGTGGTATATTCAAGAGGGTCAATCGTAGCTTTTAAATTACTGGGGTCAGCACCTTTACATTTCTGTCATTTACTTTTATGTTGAGAGCCAGTAGTCCGCATGCTTTACTTTTCTGAGTACTCACGGTGGGCCTTCTCCGACAACCCTATGGGCGTATTGCGGGATGGAGTTCGTGACTAGTACCCGAGGCATACGCGCACTGTGGTTGTGAATAGCACATAACCTAAGACTTACTAATGTTGTTTAAGTGGATAAGATTTAAAATGAATTGCATAGCATATAGTGCATATGGATGTGATTGTTTGTGTGGTCTTTCTTTTCACTTACTGAGCTAGTGAGCTCATCCCACGTGCACACCTCTTTTAAATGATTTTACAGGTCACCCGCCTAAAGATCAGGAGTTGGGCCCCACAGTCGAGTTTTCTGTTGAGGATTGGTGGATCCCTAAGGAGTATGAGTACTGTGCTGATTGCATGTGTGAGGGTTGTGCTGCAGGACCGCAGTAATGACACGATACAAGATTTTACTTTTTTTATTTTGATGACCTCCCCTTTTGTGTACTTGATATGTAAATTTTTATTCTTTTTGTGTAAATATCATACCTGTGAGTCCACACGTACTTAGCTATATACTATGATTTGGGTATCAAGTATATTGGGGATATTTACAGGTAATTTAAGTCTTTCGCTGAACTTTTGAATACTTATCTTAGATGTGGATATGCTGTGGTGGGGTACTGTATCAGATGATCCTGGCTGGTTTGGGTTAACCGAAGTTAACTCGATCATTGATCTGGTTCTGTGTGAACGGGGTGTGACAACAGAGGATCCATATCCAACAGTATGAGCTAAAAAATTCATAGTTGTGTGGGACTAACATATTCGTCCCGGCATCATTGGCCTACTTCTATTTTCATAGTCCTTTAAATGTTTTTGCTTGCTTTATAAGTATTTCGTCCTCAAGAACTCTTTGCAGTGATCCTTCTTTAGAGCAGCACAAAGAATCACCAATTCAACACAAACTTTGAAATGTTGAGACTATAGTAGTTGAAGTGAAATTGGACCATTAGAGATTAGTTTCTTATTCTTCCTAGTCTTAGTCATCATGGCCCATGCTTGCCATCAATGTCAAAGAAAAACAATTTAAGAAAGAAGGAACTTGAAAGACAACCTAATTCATACGCATAGACAAAGACGGGGCAAAAATATAAACCCCACCCCTCATAAAAGATGGAATTTTAATCCTATTAATATTATCCTATGCTGCCTTTCAAGGAATCCTCTCTGGCTTTTCTTATAATAAATTCTTCTAAAATTCATTTACCTCTCGACCATAATTTGAATTCTGTATGGACCAACAATCAAAACTAAATACATTAAATAGTTACATCTCTTCTTGAGGATATGTGTCCTCATACGTACGTAGTGGCATAACGTATAAATCACTTACCCTTTTGATACCTTTTCCACTTTTAATCGGTACTAAATTCTATAAGATCCTCTTTCTAGAAAATATCATTTTGTTTTTCATATTAAACAATGAAAGGTCGGTGCTCCGTGGGCCCTGTTTATAGATTGGTGATGACGAAATGAATTTATTACGGTTGGTCCCTTTGCTCCTTTATATAAATAGCCTTCTCACCCCAACATCGTTCCTATCCATTTGCGCGTTAGCTTCAAAAGTAGAGAGAGAGAGAGAGAGAGAGAGAGAGAGAGAGGAACGGCAAGAAGATGCCTGAGAGGGTTAAGGCCCGCACTGAAGATGCGGCTGCGGTTGAGGAATTGGAGAGGGAGGGCACGGTAGAGGTGGTGGCGGCGCCTGTTGGAGCGTCTCTTTTGATACCAGTACAACTAGTAACGGAGGTGCCGAGGGGGGGTTCTACAACCTTGCCTCCCAAGAGAGGGAACGTGAAAAGGAAAATCTTCTCTGACATCGCCAAACTTGTTTTTCCTTCTGCAATTCGCTCTGACGCTTAGCGATTAATAAGGGATTGTGGCCTTCTTGTAAGGTTGGTGTAGTACTTGGGATGGTGACGAGGGGTGCAGTTATATTTCATAAGTTTATGTTAATGGTTTTGTCTGTATAGTGATGAGGTTAAGTGTTTTCTTTTTCATAAGATTGGTAGGGTTTTCTGTAAGAGAAGTGTTCTCTCTCTCTCTCTCTCTCTCTCTCTCTCTCTGTGCCATGGTATAATATCGGAAGGAATTCTGATTCTGGAATGATTAAACTCAGCCATGAAATAATTTTCGGGAAAAAGTGAAATCTAGAGAGAAAATTGGTTGAAAGAAGTAACTAGTACTAAAATGTGAAGAAACACAACCCTAAAACGATGCAGAAGATAATAGAAAAACAAAATAAACAATGCATACAGATTTTACGAGGTTCAGCAAGGTTGCCAACGTCCCCGGTGAGATGAGATCCTACTTCACTAACAATGGAGAATAGGGTTACAGCGCTCATCCTCACGCCTCTCAGTATTGCTTGCATTACAGAGAAAGAAACCATCGCTACAAATATATAGCGAAAAAACCCTAATCCGAAAAGTACACACTTGCCCTCAAATAAAAAATTCGAGCGGGGGGTTGCGCCCCCCTACACCCCCTGCTATGCAGGGGGCCTCCTGCCCCCTTCAACCCCCACGGCCCACTAACCGGCTAGTGGGACTGCCATCCTACCTGTCTAGGTGTTGCACCAGTACTCCCTGGATTAAACTGCGACGGAATACAAGACATCATACACCAACAAAATTTCTGTTCCAAACGATCACCGCCCAATCCATCGTGCAAGAAGTGATGGAAAGTGAACTCAAATTAAATATTTTTGTAATCACGATTATATAATTACGTTACTAAATATGGTCAATATTAATTTGTTTTTACCACTAATTTCATACTCATAATGGAATGTTTTAGTCTTAAAGAGTTTAAATTGCTTGTATCTTGACAATCTGAGCTCACTTAATTATTTAGTCCCAAATTTAATTTAGAACTAAATAAAGAGTAAAAGCGTAAGACGAAAGAACGGGCCGGGAAGAGGATTAGAGGAGGACCCACATAATCAATTTTGATATTCAAAATTATGATTCAATCTCCTTAGAAGCCCCTGATTCTTTATAAAATTTACCTATTGAATAAAAAAACACGTTTTCGTTCTCTCTCTCTCTCTCTCTCTCTCTCTCTCTCTATGTGTGCGTGTGTGTTCTAAAACGTCACTCATCTCCTGCTTTCAATTAAGTGCTGTTTTGTGCCTCTATGGGCTCTCTTGTCTTGTCTTAATATATAAATCATATAAAATCGTTAAGATTTCGTTTGTTTGACGAATAAAAATGGTTGAAAAACTTATGAGGGTGATTTTTTTTTTTTTTTTAATAAAAGAAATTTATTAAGGCTTGAACAAGGTTCCAGAAGAGTCAACAAATAGAGAGAGCCACAAAAAAGATAGAGTGGTAAGAAATACAAACAAGATTGGAAATCAACGCCTTTACATGTCAAGCAGTCCGCTTGGTTGAAAATTTTATGTGGGTGGATATGAAAGTGTGCTCCTGTACTCAGACACAAGGTGGATGCAAAAAGATTTTCACATTATCACATCCCCTAGTTGATGCTCTCTTCTTCATTTTCATTGGCCAGGCTGCTGGTGCGGGGGCCACACTCTCAACTAAAAAACTTTCTTCCATATCTCATACTGGATATGGATCCTATTGTATACAAAAGGCATTGCCTTATACTTGTGCATTGGTTTAATGTAAAAATCACTTTCCATATGAAGCAATCAAGCTATTGATACTCTTGTTTCGTTTGTTGTAAATCATCAATGTTTTGTTATTGGATAACTTCACCCCATCATTCATTAGGCATGTTTTGTATTCTAATTATTGAACGCATCTTTCCCTAGAATTATAACTTTTTTTCCTTCACAATATGAATGAGAGAGAAAGAGAGAGAGAGAGAGAGAGAGATCTCGTATGGTATCATCTCGCAAGCGTGATTCTGGAATGATCAAACTCGGCTGCAAACCCATGAAATAATTTTCAGCCGGTAAAATAAAAATGGAGAGAGACAATTGGTTGAAAAAATAAACTACTGCTAAAATTTCTGCTCCAAACAGTCACCTCCTTATCCATTGGGCTCGGAAGCTACTAAATATATAGGTATACTGTTTTTCAATTATGTTTAAATAATTATTTAATTTCACTTTCCAGCCCTTTGTATAAACTGTTCCCGACACTTCAAATATGAATATTAATTTGTTGCTTTTCGCAGTATCAATCATCTTTCCTTAATACTCATAATGGAATTCTGGTCTTCAGTTGTTAATTGCTTGCAAACTTGACAATCTGAGCTCGCTTAATTCTTTAATCCCATTAATTTAGTAATCATTAAAGTATAAAAGCTTAAGATAGAAGAAGATTAGAGGAGGACCCACATAATCAATTTTGGTCTTTTCGATATGTGAGGATGTCCAATTGTCCACGCATAAGATCAAAACATAAATCCTATTTTCCCTTTCATTAAATGGGAGATGGATAGGTATGTTGCCGGGGTACAGTAAACTAGCAGACAACACCAATCGGCGCACATAATGGGGTATCATTTAGGAAGGATATAGCCAGGAGTCATTTCAAAAAGGGGAAAAGAGAGATAGACACAATGGGTGCTAGCGTACAGTATACCAACAGCATACCCAATCTTTTCCCTTTCATTAAATATTAGGGAAATGAAATCCGTCACCAACCGGGCGCATACACAGGGTGTGGCGAAATGACCCCATCCCCGTGAAAGCATGAAAGCACAAGATTCTACTTTTGTTGATGCTCCAATGTTCATTTCGCTTTAGTGAAGAGGCTATGTTTTTTATATTCAAAAAAAAAAAAAAAAAAAAAGTTATGTTAGGGATGCAAGTATGGCCATTGCAGCTAGAATTCACCTTTGTCTGTCCTAAGTCCGTATAGGGTTAGGTCCGAAAATTCCGGCTCTAAAGGCTGGTTCGGCCTTGAAAATTTTTTAGTTTGAGTCAAGGTGGGAAGGGTTAATGTTTGTGGCTCGCTTTGAGTCCGATCCTAGTTTTTTATATAACTTTTGGCCCTACCTGACCCTTATTGTTTACCTTGATTTCGATCTAGTCCTGATTATTTTTATCATAATGATGTTTTTTAAATTTAATTTAATTTTACTTTTCAATTCCAAGAAATTTAGATGCTAAGTCAAATGAATTTTTAGTTATTTCATATTTTATACCATTAGGATTAAGGTATACCTAAACTTGATGGCAAAAACACATTTAAGAGAAAGAAGTATTCCTTCTATCTTCTTCGTCTCTAGTTGGAACCAAGCTCTTCCTGTAGAAAAAACTTTCCTTTCATTTTCATATTTTTCTGCCACTGTGAGTGTATTCTTTCCACCTATGTGCGTGAAAATTCTCCATCTCCGCCTTTGTGCGTGTATTATCAACTACAATTCTATGTGTAATATTGTTCGCCACAGATCGACACTCTTCCATGATGGTGGTTGCCATGAACTGTGGTCTAGTTAGTGAATATGGCGAAACTGCCGACGACGATGACGACGATGTTGCTTCTCGAGAGCAGATCTGGGTTGGTAGATCTGTTCCCTGTGTCGTCCTCCACCACCAGCATATGACACAGCCACACGCACCCTCCTCAGAGAATCTATTGGCTAACGCAATCGTAGAGGAAGATTTCACAGGGAAAGTCGCTGGGTAGTATACCCTTCTCAGGCTTTTCGGTTTGATTTCTCTGTGGATCGGTTGGCTTAGATTTTCTATAAATTCCTCGGTGGAGGAAAAGATTAGAGTTATGTGGATCTAGGTGATCAGTGAGCAGATTCTCCTTCTCCTTCTCATCTCCCTGGTGACAGAGATTTGGTTAAGCGCCCTCATCCTCAAGGTGGCCAACCAGCAGATCTCTGCCGTCTTCGACGTTGGAGTTGATCAACGGAATAAAGATCTGGTCCTCATAGGTAATGCCTTGTCGGTTAGATGGGATAAGCCCACGTTCGGTTTCATAAGTAATGGCTATTTGTTAGCCTAGTTTGTCGGCCAGTCTTATTTGTTTCTACCACACATTACCAAAGCATGGGCTGAATCACAATTCTCTTTGAATGAGGGAAATTACATTTATGAAGCTTTTGTAACGCACCACATGATCTCTCGACGACTCTCAACCATATCCTATGGATACTCGGCTGCTAAAAGCGTTAGATTTATGGGAATGCCTTCCGTCAATGAAGACAATGCTGACGAGATGGTGGTAAACGTGGATGTTCCTAGACTTAGGTTGCATGCATACTGTGACATTCCATTTTTTCCTTCAATTGTGCCAGATATTGTTTTGGCTTGGGCGTGGATTGCTAAGGAAGTTTGTCTAGCATGTGGCTTAAAACATGGGATGTTTTATGTAGCAGTTGTGCTATCCCACTCCATCAAGCTTGTCGCTCTATCTCGTGTATTTAGAAAGTCTTATGCACCATTATGCTTCGTTAGCTGGGCTTTCAGCTCCTTTTATAGGGTTATTGATTTTGCTCATTCCCTATCCGGATCGGTCTCATCCATGACTTGTACGACAAAACCATATGTCATTCCTTGGTTTATGAACTCTTCTTTGTTCGAAATCTTGTGTTTCACATGTCTTTCCTTTTTCTTGTTATGTATTTTCCTTTTATGGTTTTGTTTATTTTGTATCCAAACCTTATGTCTTCCTTTCAATTCAGTTGAATGAAATTTCCATTTACCGAAAAAAAAAAACTTGATGACAAACTAGGATCACGACCAAATCAAGAATATTACAACATGAACCTGTCCAATTATGACCAATAATCAAGGTAGACCTGGATTAAAATTTTTAGATCTATAATAAAAAATCAAAACAGGTTTAGACCCAACTAATGAGATTCAGGATTGAACTAAGGTTTCATTAAACATAGCCCAACCCAACCTGCTGCAGCCCTAGGCTATGCTCCTGCTTCCTGGGCGAAAACTGTTCATGTTAAAGGTAAGGTCTTCTTCTTAAATATTATACCTTAATAAAACGTCTGATTCTATATAATTTACCTATTTAATGAAAAACACGTTTCTGTATTTTCAATGTGTCATCGTCACCAAGTCCCGGGTCCCGGGTCCCGGGTCCCGGGTCCCGGGTCCCGGGTCATGAATTAGACGCGTGGACCCCTCTCTCACCTACTTTTATCATGAACAACAAATGGTAATCATTTATTAACAGAATCTGTCATAGAAATATGGTCAGAATTCAGTTGATTTATGACAACTAAATTCCAGTCATTGGTGTAAGATGGTGTCCCCATCTTTACCAAATAAAAGTTGGGCCCTCCATGGGGATAAGCTTTGGTCTGGTCAGATTAATTATGGTTATCATTCGTTGAAAGTGATGGCATAAGGTTTGTTACTTAGCTTCAAAATTAAATTGGCAAAAATTATATATATATATATATATATATATTTCATAATTTATGTTGGTTAAAAAATGTAAAAAATAAAAGAAACTTACATTTTGCAATCACAAGTTCCTCTGTAATTCAACGACTAAGAACCTAGGAGCAATTTTGCTTGGTCAAAGTAATTTTTCCTGTATTTTTGTACACACTTCAATTGCTTGATGGCCAAGGAATTCTTAAGTAGACCACATGTTAACGTGATCTAGAGGTGTAAATAATATGACTTGGGTTCGATAAATGATAAATTCTAAATCAAAATGAGGCAAGCTAAGCTCACATCTCATTTTGGTTCAAAATTGACCTCAACAACTTGCTTCCTACATGACTTGCACTTAGATTCAAACAATCACAAAAGAAAAAAATTTAGAGAAACAATGTTCAAGAACCATAACAATAGTGAAGCAAGACTTTCCGATATTTAACACACAACAAGATGACGATATAGACTAAAAATCCATGGGTGTATGGGCGGTAAGGGTTCCTAAAGATTGCATCTTAAAGGCTTGACCAACATATTATTCCCCAACATCCTTGGCCACCTCTACTTTCTTTGACATTTTAAGGTTTTTGGTTGCATTATTAGTGTCTTGTCCTCAGAAACTCTTAGCAGTGGAGACCATAGTAGTTGAAATGAATTAGACAACTGGGATTTCCTTATCTTTCTTTTCTCGTTTTAGTCATCATGACCCATGCCTGGCATCAATGGAAAAGGAAAGCCAACTTTCCCAAGACATATAAGACACAATGTGAAAATGAGAAAAATCTCGCACTAGGAAAAATAAAGATTTCTTTCTCAGTGTTAGTTTGTACTTGTAGGGTAGCGAATCGGCAAACTGCCTGCATGGAACGGATTTCATGCCAATCAAATGGGAGCATAAGATAAATTGCCTTTGTATCCACATGGTCATGAGACGCACGTGTCTTTTTTCTGTTACGTGTCAAGGAGGAGAAAAAAATGTGAATAGGTGATGAGCATATGACACCCAAAGCCATCATTTTCCCATACTTGTATGAGACGTAATAGGACTAACCCAATCCTATTGCACCCCTAATTAAGAAGATGCATAAGACTAACGGGGTGCTCAGACATACATGGGAGGGTAATAATTTAATTTGAGACAGTGAAATGCCACATATGAATTATTTAGACCATTTATCTATTCCTTTGGGTGGCTTGACAACCCTTTTTCCTTTTGACATATACAAATCTCCTCAGCTTGAAATTTAGTTTATTTTCTCTTACCATGATTTTATTTTCATCTTAATTTAGTTTATGTTCTTACACACACACACACAAAAAAAAAAAAAGTATCTCTCGTCTCTATCTTGTGGGGCTAATGGATGAATGGGAGGGTGAGTCCCCTAATACCCTTATACACAAAAGTAGGTTAGACAAATGCTATTGATGTTGCATGGTTTCTAATGTCTATGTCCAAAATACATATATATATATATATATATATTTTTATTTTCCTATCTTATTTTCCTAGAAGGTGGTGGCAAGCCACCGAACACAGGAAATCTCCAATGCGCCTAGAAGGTGGTGGCAAGCCACCAAAATGAAGCACCAGAGAGCTGATCACTTGCACAAACATGGTCCTCATGGATGGAAATAGCAACTGCCACCATGGTTCCTAGAAGACCAGGATCCACAAAGTTTTAACAAAAAAAAAAAAAAACAAACAAACAAACAACATTGTTTCTAGCCTTTCAAATCTGCCAAAGGACAGCAGACCATGTAATGTGAAAACCCATTAAGCAACAGGCATCCTTATATGGTTATAGTCACCGGGTCCCGGGTCCCGGGTCATGAATTAGACGCGTGGACCCCTCTCTCTCTTACTTTTACTATGAACAACAAATGGTCATCATTTGTTAACAGAATCTGTCATAGAAATATGGTCAGAATTCAGCTGATTTATGGCAACTAAATTCCAGTCATTGGTGTAAGATGGTGTCCCCATCTTTACCAAATAAAAGTTGGGCCCTCCATGGGCATAAGCTTTGGTCTGGTCAGATTAATTATGGTTATCATTCGTTGAAAGTGATGGCATAGTTTGTTACTTAGCTTCAAAATTAAATTGGCAAAAATTATATATATATATATATATATCTATAGGGATCCACAAAGTTAGTGAAAAAAAAAAAAACTACATTGTTTCTAGCCTTCCAAATCTGCCAGAGGACAGCAGACCACGTAATATGAAAACCCATCAAGCAAGAGGCATCCTTATACTACAAAAAGTGAAATTAAGCTAGTCCTTGAGATTAGTACCATAAAATTCAAGAGTGCTAAAAAGTAAAGGGATACTAACCAATAGGCCTCTGCAAATGAACATTGAAAAAGAGCATGGACAATGGACTTTTCGACACCAGAGCATAGAGCACAAAGATCCTTAGTGCCCAATTTTCTTTAACTAAAAGGTCTTTAACAGCAATGGAATTAGAACACCACCTCCAAACAAATATCTTAATATTTAGGCCCAAGTTTTAACTTCTAGGTGAAATTCCACAGGGGATTATGGGTAGATGAGGAGGAAGAGGAGAAGATAAAGAGCAATAGTATGCATATCTGGCTGTTTACAAGGCGGAATTAGTGGAATCCTTGTTGGTGTATGATGTCTTGTATTCTGTCGTAATTTAATCCAGGGAGTACTGGTACAGCACCTAGACTGGTAGGACGGCGGTCCCGCTAGTGGGTTAACGGGCCATGGGGGTTGTAAGGGGGCAGGAGGCCCCCCTGCATAGCAGGGGGTGTAGGGGGGAGCAGCCCCCTGCTCGAATTTTTTTATTTGAGGGCAATTGTAGTTTAATCCGGATTAGGGTGGCAATTGTAGTTTAATCCGGATTAGGGTTTTTTCGCTATATATTTATAGCGAGGGTTTCTTTCTCTGTAATGCAAGCAATA
The DNA here is from genome assembly GCF_013358625.1 of Macadamia integrifolia. Lineage (NCBI taxonomy): Eukaryota > Viridiplantae > Streptophyta > Magnoliopsida > Proteales > Proteaceae > Macadamia > Macadamia integrifolia. Next base: position 29,205,025 of record NC_056568.1, read on the forward strand.
CTGAGAGGTGTGAGGATGAGCGTTGTAACCCTATTCTCCATTGATAGTGAAGCAGGATCTCATCTCACCGGGGACGTAGGCAACCTTGCCGAACCTCGTAAAATCCGTGTGCATTGTTTGTTTTGTTTTTCCATTATCTTCTGCATCGTTTTAGGGTTGCGTTTCTACAATCCTATCTCCAACCATCCGTTTAATCAAAAATACTTAATGTTATCAATCTCTTGACAGAGGCCTGTAGAATGCACAGATTAAGGGTGTAAGCAATATGAGATAAGATATGTTTCATCAAGAAAAAGAAACAACATGGAGACCAATGAGAGAGTATGTAGGGACATCAACATAAATGAGATTTTTTATTTTACAGGAGGTAGAGTAATTTCTTGTGCTCTTGTGGATAAACACAGGCCCACGCTACGAGGCAGCTAAATAAGATCCTCCCTAGCTATAACTCCCTCCCTAATTAAGTTGTCACTAATTAATTCCAATATGGAAGTTAATATGGAATGAAATCTATATATTAAGACTCCTTCCCTCCAACTTCCTCTCTATTTGCTTCCAGTTCCTCTCGACCACTGCTGGCATGACTTGCACCCGCCGTTGGGCCTTCTTGAATTGCAATTGGGATTCATCTCCTGCAATCTCTTAGGACACCCTGAAAATATGCTCAGGAAGAACCATATTAATCCAAATTAAGCACAATCATATCTCCTTTCAGGTAATTATTCTCCTTACTTAGTTCTTGGATTTCTTATATTGTTTTTTATTGGACTTGGACCACTTCAACTTATGGAATTTCTGTCTCAGCAGGAGAATCAACCGTATGTGATTGTGTTTGGGATGAATCTGGCTCTTCTTGGGTGACCACATCAATCTCACTTGCAGGGGAAGATCCAACTTCTATGTGCTCAAGAAGTTCCAACAGCAAATACAAGTCATGCAATGCCTAGCTACCTTCTACTACAGTAAAGGTAAAGGTAATTAACCAAGTAAACTATTTCTGTTTGTTTTTTATTTTGAGATTTTATTGTTATTTAAGTGTCTTGAATATGTTGTAGTCTGGCGACTCTGACCTCATAGAAATAGAAGGAATGGCTGTGGAGCGGCTCTTCCTTGCAGGGGTAGTCTAGTCTTTCCCTCAAAAGGATGAGGGTGGGCTGACTTGATCTTTAGTCCATGCAAGGAATGAAAGAACACAAGGAAGTGAGCCCATTGAAGATTTTTGATTTAGATAGAGAATGTAAATATAGAGAAATTGATATACAGAAATCAGTGTCACCGTAGTAGATGACAGCTTGAATCCCTTAAACACACCGTTTTATGGCAAAACAAATTGTAGCATGAGCGATGGTAAAACATGGGTCAGGGATGTGGGCTAACATAAAAATTGGGTTAATTTTGGTCTCTCGAGTTACAGTTTGGTAGGATTTTTTTTTTTTTTTTTTTTTTTTTTTTTTTTTTTTTTTTTTTTTGGAGGTGGGGTTGTGTTAGTGGTGGTAAGAAAAATTATATCATCAAGAGGGACATAATTTATGATAGTTTTCTTTTCCTTTTGTGACTACTTGTCTAGCTAATCGGGCTTACGTTGTGAGGGCATGATATTATTTATATTTGATCTATCGGGTCCAAATTTCCTATAATCAAGATTAATGGACAGAAAAATAGGTTACAAGGCTGTTAGCTCTAACTGGGCCATGCTTAATATTGGTCTCTAAAGTGGGGCTATGGCTAGAGGGGATACTAATAAAATGGGCTTAATATGGGCCTTAAATTTTTTGGTTTGGGAATTTGGGGATAGAATAGGATAAAATGTTCCAAAAAAACAAAGAAACGCATTCCACATAGAAGGGTTAAAGGAGTTGTGCTAAATGGGTCGGTATGACATTCACTCTGAGAGCGATTGATTATAAACATGTCAGACGTGAGCTCGATACATTTATTAAACATGTCGGTTCAAGGTTCAAGAAGTCACTTGTAACCATCTTAATTTCAAACATTTATGTCTTTAAAATTCCTTGGTTTATTTATTTTTTTTTTTTTCTTTTAATAAAATTCCAAGACAAGGTAAGGCTAATTTAGAAATTTAGCATTCAAGTGAGGTTTTTTTACAATTAAAGGATTTTGGTTTCCAACCACCCTGACTCGGATTACTTAGGCGTCCAACTCCCCTTCAATCACCATCCAACAGCTAGAAGGACTTGGACAAACATCCTAATACCTGTCAACACTTGTGGATGTTAAACTTTTCTTCGTAGTTGGATGAGTACTTGAAGGATCATTGGTGAGTACTTGAAGGATCATTGGTTCTAGAGAGCCCTTCCCCTCCCCTCAAAAAAACTCCTATTCATCTTTCCATGTGGTCCCTTGTGTATGGTGTGGAGAGTGGGGAGTGGGAACAAAAATCCATTCCCGATGTAACTCATATGAGTAGCATTCCATGATTTGAAGATGAAAAGCTACTTTTTTTAGGGAAAATTACCTTAGATCCAATAGATAAGAAAATAAATTACAAAATAAGTAGGTTAAAATTTTATTTTAGGTTGACTAGTTGTAATTTTGAAAATATTTACTCGATCCCCAAAATTAGTTATTGCTCATGCGGTACGTCTAAGAAAAAACATAAGTAAACTTCTGAAAATACCTCAACAGAAGGGTGCAATTGATAGAATTTTTAACGTACAGGTGAAAAAAGTGACGACAATCAGAGAGTGGCTTATAATTAATTAATGTCTCCTTCCAAAATCAATATACCCACTCATACACATGCATATCTTTCTCTCTGTATCAATACATCCCTTTTATAGTTCCTGCCACTAGGCCACGCTTATTATTAGCTATTAAACTATTATAAATCATCTTACGAAAAAAAAAATATTATATATCAAGACAGGTAGGATAGGACTTAGAAGGGTCAAACTGTCCACCTGCCTAAAACTGAACTAGATATTAAAAATAAAAAAAATTTGTTCAAAAGTCTGGAGCATAGTTAGTAAGAATGTGAATTTGTAATCGAAACCATTTACCGAAATCGAATCGATCCATTTACACCGAAATCGTAAAATCGTTTAGTAAATGGTGCGGTTATGGTTTCAAGTTTTAAGCCGATTAGCTAAACGGGTCGGGTCGATTTTAACCGTGGAACCAGTTGGTTTCAAACCGAATTGAAACCGTTTAAACCGATCCGATTAATCCGTATAACAATTAAATAAAGAAGGGACAGTAATCCGTATAACAATTAACAATTAAATTAAGTGTTCATCCTACTTTGGTATGATTTATTACAATTCAGTTCAAATTTAGGCTTTAGATCATGAACTTGTAATCCATATATGTTACTATGTTATTATGTTATCATAGATGGGGTGTTTTGGCTGAACCATCTGTCATTTTAATATTTTATGCCGTAGAAAGCTGGATTTGGATGTTGTATGAGATTAGTTCTAAATATTTGAGAATGGTCATGTAAAGAAATAGCACTAGATTATCAAATTAAGACATACCATCGTTAATATAGAATCTCTTATCTGTGGTTGCTAATTATTTTTTGATAAGCTTACGATCTTCAGTTTAGAGATGGTTGCAAGTTATAACAAACCGATTATGAACCGTTTTACAAACCGTATGGAATAAATCGAAATCAAAACCGTTTAAAATCGTAAAATCGACACCGTTTAGAAACCGTGGAAACCGAAACCGTTTACTAAACGGTCACAGTTTCAGAAAGTGGAACCGTTTAGTAAATTGTGCGGTTATGGTTTTAGTCAAATAAATATGAACCAAATCGATCCGCACCGTTTATACCGAAATTGAACCGATTAACACCTTTAATAGTTAGTAAGTGCGGAGACGGCAATAATTTGAAAATGGATACGTACGGCAATTAAATGGACCATACAGTAATAATACGTTTTAAAAAATCTGGTACAATAAAACACGTACGGCAATAATACGGTATGTGTTTAGTATGGTTGCTCTGTAAAAATCCGGGCGCAAAAATCCGAGACTAAAAATGATTGTTTGAAAATAAATTCTAATCTGTCATGCTTTTATGGACACTAAAATCCAATTTGATTTTTCAATTTGAAATCATTTTCCATTCTTTTGAATTTTCACATTTGATATGAATTAAATTTAACCTCTAAAAATTATATGGTAGAAAGAACTAAGAGGAGAATTAAAACTCATCTCGTCTCATAACTTTTACATATTCTCTTCTTCTTCTTGGTACGAAAATAAGGTTCAAGAAGATAGAGAATAAGTGTTTGCAATCGTCCATCCCTAAGATACGCTTGGATTTTCTTGAAATTTTCATAGGGGTACAATAAGACCGGTCATGAATCAATTTTAAGGCTCAAGAACCTCCTCCCTTCAACTCCTTTGATTTCTCATATGCAGTATTGCAAGAATAGAGGGAGGAGAACACGTATGTCATTTTCCTCTTTCTAATTCTTTATATTGTCCAGTTGCAACTATGTTTGTAAATAATTGTCGGTCCAATTCAAATAGTGATTGTAAGCTAAATTTCCTAAAAAGGTTTTCATTTCAACCCCTTTTGGAGAATTCCACCCTTGACCATCTTTGTCAATGTGAGTCATCTCTTTTGAATTTTTCTTGTTTCTAGTTAAAAATTATTTGCAGATGCAATCGTCCTCGATTAAATATTCAACTACCAATGGGAAGAGAAACGGAGAAGAGGAAGGGTTGATTGGGTTTTCAACAATTAATGGGAAGAGAAATGGATAAGAGAATGAGAGCAGGGGGTATTGATGTCTTACCTAGCGCCCTCGGTCGTTGGCCTCCGAGAACGGAGATGGAAGAGAAGGGGTCACTGGGACAAGGGTTCCTCCTTTTTTTGGTTTACTTAGATAAGGGAAGAAGGAGGGTTATAGTTTCGATCGATTAAGGTTCCTAATAGAAGACAAGTGTTGGGAATCAGGATTTGACCCATTTGGGTTAATCTCAATTTTTTTTTTTTTAACAAAAAGTTTTATTGAGTATGTAACGTATTATACGAATATTATTCGTGTATAATACAATTATCTCTAAAATCCGCATATTAAACAGTTTTTTTGGATTGACACGCCAAATTACGAACTTTTGAATTAAATGTTCAGATGCACATTTTATATACGTATAATACGTGTATTTTACTAACTATGGTATGAAGACTCTGGACTCTAAATCATGAGCACGTTAATTAATTCCACACAAAAAACTAAATAAATAAAATAAAATAAAATTTGTCTAAAAGGTATCGGTGCTTAAACACTCCATTTAATTTGAGCCGTTGATCTTGTCTGACATAATCTGAACCGTTTATTAATTTCAACCGATTACATGTTCTTTCCGTATTCTTTACAATTCCTCAATCCGAAGTGTTCCCACCTAAGTCGTCGTGAAGCAGAAAGAGATGATCACCGACTCTGTTCCTTAAAAGAAAGAAGTTTAAAAAAAAAAAAATAGAATTCTGAAACTCATATCTCACCTGAATTCCATAGAAACGCCACTAGAGAACACAAACAGAAGCTAAAGCGCAGTTGAGAGAAATACAGAGCCGAATCAAAATAGAAGAAAAATTAGAGAAATAAATGAATTCTTTTTAAAATTGATCTATAAATCAAATCAGTCCAGCTCAGTTTCCCTCTTAGTCGATCTTTCTATTGTTCAAAATCAGCTCTGAAGATCCGAGTTGTTCTTCGTCGACCATATGATTCCAACACAATTCACACTTTTTCCCTCTTCTATTGATTCACACAGTGTCTCCTTCCACTGTCTCATTCTCTTGTCTCATCTCTCCTGAAGCGGAAATAAAGCGGCATCAATAGAAACCATGTTAGCTATGGTACGCCGGAGGAACAAAGCTTGTAAGCTGGACACGATCGTCGGCTACTGGATCGTGTTAGCGTCATGGTGTCACCCTTTTGGGTATACCTCAACAGGAAACCGGGTGTGGAGGTATAAGCCATTAAGGGAGGCATGAGAGTAATCAATGGCTTCGATTTATTATAAAGAGATCAACACTCCAGATTATATGTGGTGTACGTAAGTTGCGAGTACTTAAGCACTGCTAAAGGAGAGAAATAAACGGTGGGTTAAAAGTATTGTGACACGTGGTAAAAACGGGTGTTTCGTACGGATCCAGTCTCTTTTTACGATTTCGGAAACATTCCTAGATTTCATCTCCAGTTTCATTGAAGGAAACTTTTAAAAATAATAATAATATTCTAGGAACAAGGGTCGATGGTTCGCTTTTTCAATTTATTATTACTATTATTATTATATTAATGGTTCAGTGGGCCAATTCAGTTCCTTTTGTGCCGACATGCATATCCCAAATCAACGGTTTAAGGAGATTTACATCAAGATTCAAGATTGTGTTGGAAACTTTGAAGCAGTAGCCTCTTCTCGCTTTTATATACCCCCAGAATCGTCTTCCCTTGCACACTACATTGATAAATCAGTTGCAGCATTGCTTCAAAGAGACGAAGGCAAGAGGGGAAATGGCAGGTGCACACAAAGAGAGATCTGAAAATGAGGTTACCACAGCGGCGGCGGCGGCGGCGGCGGCAGTGACGGCGAAGGCTGCGGCGACGGCGGCGGCGACGGCAGTCTGGGTGTGGCTTGTGATGCGACCGGGGTTACAAATGGAGCTGCGGGGGGGTTCGTCGAAATTGCCACCGAGGAGAGGGAACGTGAAGAAGAAAATCTTCAAGGACATTGCCGAGGCTGTTTTCCGTTCTACAATTCGCATGGATGCTTAGAACTTATATGATTACATCCTCATGTCTCGATGGTGTGTCTTTAGAGTTCAGGGATTGCGAATGAAAAGGGCTTTTGGTTCTTATTTGTAGGCTTTAGTACTTTTTGTTTTTTGTATGTTGATGTGAAACCATGATTGTGAAGAAGAAGGGATTCTCTCTCTCTCTCTCTCTCTCTCTCTCTCTCTCTCGATTCTCGAATCATTCCCTGGGTAACGAGAAGAACAATTGCGAAAATTAAGAAAAAGTACAATCCCTGGAGAGTGTTCTTCTTAACTAAATGTTTAGGGTTTGTTGGTGGGTTTGTTTTTATTTGCGAGATGTTGATCTTCTTTTTCTTTCTTGCTGTAGATCTAGTTCTTCCATGTCTCTCTTTATAAGATCGGAGTTTCTCCATGGCTATATCTTTTTGCTTTCTTTTACAGCACTAGTTTTTACCTGTTTCAGCTTTTGTTCTGTCTAGTCTTCTGTTTCTCTTTGTATATCTTGCCTTTCTGGTACTTCGTTTCTATTTTGTAAAGGTTGTTATGCTTCTGTGTTCAACTTAGTTTTTTGTACCTCCTTTTTGCTTGGCCTTTCCATTTCTGTTCTTTTCATTTTTGGTGGATAGGTCTACTTCTTCCATGAGTTGCATCTGATATGAGTGTTCACTTTTATTTTCTAGTCTCTGTTTTTTGCTTCCTTGGATTGGCTACTTATGTCTGCTTGGCTTTAATCTCTTGTTTTCTCGTCTTTCTTTGGGTTCTTTATGATCGTCTTGGCACCCTTGATTTCTGCAGATATGAAATTAAGATCTGTTTTCTTGTGGGTTTCTTCTGTTTTGCTGTTTGATCAAGTTAACTAGCTTGGTTTTCCCTGGTTTTGTTGTTTCTGTTTAACCCTGAATCCCTGATTACCCTGTTCTTTTCTCTAGGGGTTTAAGCTCTGTCCGGGTTTATCTGTGCATCGCCCAGTCTAATCTGGTTTTCTTATATGATTCAATCGGTGCATTGGAATTGTGTATTTTTTTTTTTCCCCAGGGAAAGTGTTATTTATTCAATGTTGCTTCCTATGCCTCTGATGGAATGTCTTTAATGGCAATCTGTGTCTGGGACTCTGGCATAGTTCTTCTCTTCTGTAATTAGAATTTTGGGCTAGGACTGGTTATATTAATCATTCTTCTTCTTTTTTAATTTCAGAGTAATCTGTTTTTATATTCGATTTAGGGTTTTCAGGTTGCAGTGTAATTTCTGGGTCTCCCCCGCCCCTGCCCCTGCCCCTGCCCCTGCCCCTCTCCCCCCTTTCTCTCTCTTGTTTGCCTAGGAATGATTTTAGCTCATTCAATCGGGTTCGTTTAGATTCTAGATCGAGATCAAGAGAGAAACAGAGTCCACACATATAAAAGGCAAGACTTAGGTTCCCAATGATATACAAAAGGCGATCTTTCAAAGCCAAGCAATAAGACCCTAGGGTTTTCAGGTTGCAGTGTAAGAACATGAATCAGAATTTGATAATATTTTAGTAATTTTACTAAAACTTTGAATCAGAATTTGAGTAACTTTCTTGATTCAGTTTTGGTTAAAATTTGGCCATTGAGATATGCGTGCTTTATCACATGGCTTAACCTCATGCATTGTCAAATAGCAAATAGTGAAGTATTGTCCTTTATTAGACATGGTGACACCTAAAGAACCATTGAAAATATCATTCAAAAAATAAAATAAAGACAGAGAAAATGCTACCCTATTGGCATAATAAACACCCAAACACAACATACGCGAAAAGATACTATTCCCTCACTTTGCAGGGCATCGAAGTTGCTCTAGTGCCCCCAAGCATTGGCCCATGCACTAGCATGTGCCTACACCAATAGGGTAATGTGCTCTTTTTCTAAAATAAAATAGGGCAAGAAAACACTGACCTCTTGTGTGGTTATTGCACCAACATGAGGACCAATGGAAGCCTATATGAAGGCATCTTTAATGCATGAGGTAGGATCAACAATTTTTTCACACCTACGCATAAAAACACATAAACGAGTAGCATTCTTTTTTCTAATCAAATAAAACAAAACTATCAATAACACTCTTCCTGACATAATTAGTTCGTTAGTATTCTTGCTCTCATTGTAGAATTAGACGTGTGGGACTTCTAAACACTCCTGGGAAATTGGGAGTGGACTCAACTGGCTGATCTAACAATTAGCAGTTGGCCGTTGGATGATAGGGGTCCCCACCCTGAATTGACCCCCCTCACAGCGTGTTAACCGACGCGTGAAGAGTAACACTTCCTCTTTTACCCTAATTAAGGAGAAATATATATCAGCTAGGTAGCCATGTGGCAAGAATCCTATGGCTGACAAGGGAATTCCTAGATCAAACGGTTAAAAGAGAGAGAGAAGGACAAGGGTTTACATAAGCAAAGAGTTTTGATGCGCTCCACCGGTCCCATACGAACATCGAATCATTCCCTCTCTTTGGCGTCTTTCTATGACACGTGTAGTTAACTCAATAATCCGACAGACTATGCCACGTGTCATACTACATTACATAACGTGCCTTTCTCAGGCGGACGCCGCGTGCGTCACAAGCATTTCCGCGGGGCCATATAATTATATAAAGGCTAGATTTAGAACACACCCCCACCCCCAACCCCCTAGCGCACAATTTGCAATTTCCCTTTAAGAGATTTCTGGTAAGAGAGGAAAATTGTTTTGAGCTCGTCGGCGGCGAGAAACACGAAATGCATGGAAAATCTGTGACGGCGGTGGCGCCCACCGGAGGTTGTCTTATAATTCCGATCGAAATACTAGAGCTGCCACTTGGTTCACGAACGTTGCCTCCGAAGAGAGGTAATAAAATAAAGAAAAAAATCTTGGATAGCATTGTCGAAGCTGTTCGCCTCTTCCTCAAGCTATTCACAAGTGAACCACTGAGCCATTGATTGCCAACCAAAACAAAGGCTCTTTGTGTCTTCTCGTTTTGGAGGTTTTTTGTGTATAAAAGTTTTTGGGTTCGTCTGTTTTCGGAATTGGGAGTTTGAAGTTTGATGGAATTATCATTGGCAAGGGATTCTATACAGTCTATAGTTAACATCACTTCCAATATCCAAACCTTCCAAGAAAAGGGAATTTAGAATTTTTAATATGGTTAATTAATTATTCTCCTAATCATTGTTCTTGGGTTTGCTACTATTTTTAGCTTGAGGATTTAGTGAATGTGGTTAATTAATTATGGGTTCCACTGCACTGGATCTTTCTTTTTGTTTCCATATGTTATAAAGAATAGTACTTTCAGGCGACTACGGCAAAGACTCATTTATTAATTAAGAAAACAAAAGGAGTGCAAAGGAAGGACCACACGCTCCTTTTTCGTCCTATGATAAAAGACTATCACGATGGAAAATCAGAATAATGATTCCATTTTATTTTTTTCATTTTTTTTATTAAAGATTTTCTTTTTTAATTCAATACAAAATAATAATGTTTTTGTGCGTTCATGTTGAGTGATCAGGTCATGTGCGAAACGCGTGACTACTTCAGAGAGGGCTGGGCGGCTCACCAGCATGGCAAACATGGTTGCCCTAGGGCCCTTGTGTGTAAGAATTCATGTTCCCTGGACCTATGGCACAAGGGCCCCTCTCGGATAGAATTAAATTTTACATCGAAATTCAATATATCCTCTCACATGCAAACATTTCTTTTCATTGCACTCAAATGTAACTGTTATTCCAACCCGTGGTTCGAAATTTTTTTATTTAGGTATATACCAATGTAAGGACTAAATACAGGAGAATAGTACCATTAAATTTAATTTTCCATTACGCTCTTGAACCAATTCTAACAATTGAAATCAGAGTCACCCTAATGTTTGGTAGGGTTTTAATTTTTCTTACGTCTGATTTATTTGTATTCTTTTGAAAAAAAAAAAAATAGCAATCCAGTGCACAACTATTGCAAGGTTTGAGAGGAGCAAATGTACACAACTTTACGTTCAGGTTTCAAATTTATGATCAACATGCATCAATAGTATAACTTAACTATTATTTGCACTATTTGTATTATTTCTAACTTTCCATTAAAAAAAATTATTGGGTCGTTACTGCCAAAGGCAAGTAGCCAACTGACTCTACTGCACAAGGTCACTTGCCTAGAACCAACAAGACACCAGACGGGTGTGAGGACAGTAAATTAGAAAAAGGTCCCAAAGTCTTAATGACAAAGAATTGTCATTTAAATTAGGGTCTAACAACACCCACACATAACAGAAAATAAAAATCGAACTATGTAAATGACCCACTATACAATTTAAATATAAAATCTCCTAAACACCCCATTCTCATGGAACACAGCAACAGAGAACTGCACAAAATTAGGTGATAAGGAGAGGGACCCAAAAGGACGGAAAACCCAAGGATGGCATATATATTATGTGAGCAAAACTACTGATTTATGCTTCTTGGCCAATGGGGTTGGTAGTCTAGTGGCGAAAATGCCCTTAATCCTTCACCGTTCGAGTTGATTGGTTGTGGATTCGAGTTTTGATATGCCCACTATCTCTCATTCATCTTGTGGAAACACCGCTTACCGTACGGGGGCTTGTCCTGGGGGCTATAATCACTACCATGGAGTACCCTTTTTTCATTACCAAAAGAAAAAATCATTGCTAGCAAGTACCCTTCTACACTTGTACACATAATTGTAAGCCTCCTTAATTAGTTTAGTTCCATTACAACTCTCAACCATGTTCTCTTTCTCAATGTAATCTTATTCCTTGGCTTGGGCTTGTAATAGAAGCCACAATACCCAAGTTTGCCATTTATCACCTTGATTTTCCTTTCCCTGTAGAATGAAGACAATTCGTTTCCACCAAAAGATCAGGTTGGAATTAATCTTCAATAAATTTCCACCAGAATAAATAATAATATTTTTAAGAAATCTAGAAACCATCTCTGAGTTCTTCAATAGTCCCACAATACCTAAAGAAATGAAAAGGAAAAAGATATTTATTAAAAATTGGATGAATATATTTAGACACCTACAAGATTAATAGAATGAAATTACTAATGTATGCAAAGAAAATTCTTTTAGACACATCTCTTGATTTCACTGTTGTCAAAGATTTAGTGAGGAATTCTTGGTACATTAGAACAAAAAGGGGGAACCCAAAAGACCCAATCTTTTTTCATGTGACATATCTGTAAATGGCAGGCAAAATTAGTCTTTCCACCCTCAATTGATTGAGCATCTGTAAATCAGAAAAGAAATCAGATTTTTACAATGATTTCTGCATCAAACTTTGAAGCTTCCAAAGAAACATTTACCAACTTATGAGCTGTAGTTGACAGTTATATTGTTATGATCCCATATCAGCTTATAAGGGTTGATCCCACATCGGTTTCTTATGGGAATTGATGTGGATTGATATGGTCTTAGGTCCCCTCACCTTGTAAGCCGGTTTATGGGGTTGAGTTCAATAATCAATTCCTAATAATTGCAAAAAATGTTAATGCAAACATTTTAGATCAGTTGTCCTCCAGATTCTTTTTATAATCAATTTTTTCCAAGGTCATTATCATTCACAAGACATTGGTATGATGCTCTGGAGAATCAACCAATCACAGAGCAGACTACTGAATCATTGAAAAAGTGGTTTAGAGGAAGATCAGCTAACTCAATTGTGTTCCTTGGCTTGTTTAAGTATGTAGTTTGGTGGGTCATTATACTAATCAAATTGAATTAATTATTCTTTGAGCCAAGTTGGATAAACAAGCATGCCTCTATTGACTTCTTCCAGAATAATAACTCTCAATCCAATAATCAGATGAACATCCACTTCCTGTCAAGCGGTGTCCTAGTAGAGGAAAAGAAATCCTCAAACAGTGAGTCCAATCCGATGATTGGCTTGGCTGGAATTGCAGGTGCTGAACTGAGCAGAAAACTGAAACAGAACTGGATTATTTGTTGGGAGGAATAATAGTAGAAATAATTGAAGATATCAGGGCAGAAACCAAACCCAAAACCAGTTTCAGATCTCAACAGAAACTACCCTCTCAGGTGTTTATATGTTGGTGGAACTAACATACATTAGGTCCATATAACTTATTATTAACACTATACTAAGCTTTTTCCAAACTAAATGAGGTTAGCTACACGGACTCTGTTTCTTCATTCATGTTCAAGGACACTCGGCGAAAGATCAAATGCCGAGTGTGTCTCAGATCATCTACATTAGCTTATTGGGCAACACTGACGATGTTCTTTCTAGGTAATTGTAAATACAATGAAAGTGGTGTTAGAAAAAGGGTGGTGTCTTCTTCTCAAGGAGCTTTTGTCGAGCAGCAGAAAATTCAGGATGGTCAACAGATAGCCAATGAAGTTGTTGACCCATTTGGTTTGTACTCAAACTTCTTGGGAGAATTTGCAATGTGGATAAGGGAAAAGCTTCATGTCTATGTCAATGGAGACTTCTTGCCACTTGGTCTTGGGATTAAACTTTGTGTTTAAAAGGAAAGGCTGTATGCAAACTTGTAATTCTTTGGCTAGTTCTTCATTCATTTTCTTGCGCTTCATGGAGGCAGCTTCATGTGCTGGGTTGTGTGCTTCAGTCTGCTTGAGAACCCAAAATAAATGGCTCCAAATGTCAACTAATAGCATTAGGAAATGCCTCCAATTGTCCAATGTGTAGGCTTTGGCCACTGGTATACAATATAGCATTGTTACCCTTTGCTCATTTCACTTGAGGCTGCCTTTGTGGGGTTTATATAAGCAATCTTCCATGAGCGAGCCTGTCATTCAGAAAATGGAAAATCACTTCGCTAGTTTGAAAGTAAAATATTTATCAAAAGGTACAAATTCACTCTTCTAAAGTCTTCATCGGCCAATATTTCTCCTTACTTCCCTTCCAACATCAGTGGATGCTTAGACCCATAATGTTTGGTGTGGTGATGAAGGCCTTAAAGGAGACCCTCCTTAATATCTATGATTTTGTTTGGATAGGAGGATTTTGTGGATGCTTACATAACCCAGCAATCTAGTCAGAGGATGGGTTCCAACAGTGAGAAAAAATCTAATTGACAAGGATATTTGATGGACAACTAACAGTTTCAGAGTATGTGGTGCTTAAATTAACATGATATAAGAGAAGATATACCACTTTTATTGCTCTTACCTCTTAAAGAAAGCCAATAGTCAATTTAACCAAGGTAAACAAATAGATTTATACATATAGATGAAGCATTGATATATGTCAGAGAAGTGAGTCAAAAGGAAACTATTAAATAAAAAACCAGGGCAGAAAGGAAACATCAAGGTATGGTATCAAGTGAAAAGCAAATGTTGAGTACATTTCCCCTTTCTCTTCTCATTTCTCTGTGATTGATTTTAGGTTCAATATCTCAGTTGTATAATAGAGAAGCACATTATCTAGCTAAAAGGGCTTCAGTTTTAAGTCTCTCTTGTCTTGTAAACTCTGCTTTTCTGGGCATCCATGTCCACATTGCTCCCTAGCTATCCTCTTGAATGTTTGACACTGTGGACATGTGAGAAATCAATGGGGAAGAATGTCCCAGTGTCCCAAAAAATATAGAATATCCTTTATATGTTACTGATAAGTGGCTAGGAACAACCCTTTTCCCTTAATATTTCAGCTGTCAAAACTACAGGGCGACTTGTTTCAGATTATAATGTAAATGCTTCAAGAAGACATCATACAAAGCAAAGGATGCAATCAAAAAATTCTATTAAAAAGTTGTGAACCAGGTAAAGCAATACTTGGTATGGTTTTGGTGGGGATTAAATCTTCCCCTTAATAAAAAAGAAATGACATATCAAACACAGAAACTATGGAGTCTACCTAAGTAAAGTGGGGTCTCTGTCCAGTATTGAACTGTTAAAAGAAAATGAGAAAATAATAAAACACTAAAGTTATGATTTAATCCCACCTCAGTTTAAACTTTGATTTGTAGAAGACAAGCCCCCTCACTGCGTTCTGAACCTATATCAGAAAAGCTGAATTAATATAGGACTTATATGGAACAAAAGATACCTTTCCTGCAGGCTGATGGAAGCAATCAATTGAGTTAATCTTCTTCAACAACATTCCTTGGCATTAGGAAAGGAGCAATCTCCTTCTCTGTTTATACTATCCACAAGAAGCCCTTTATCCCAGGGTTTGTCAGTTAATAAGGCCTTTGATTTCTCTTTCATCAAATGTATCCATTGTCTGACTTCTTCTGGTCAGATGAAACAGCATGAGATTTGCTTACTTCACTCTTAAAAATACCATCAATAGTGAATCTGTTGCCATTACATTTCCTTGAAGATTTGTGTTCAGTGAAGGCAGCATCACCCACCATATCTTTCTCCTGAGTTGATTTATCAAGTACAAATTCATTATCCTTAGTTCAGGTAGAACGCCACCATCATAAGAGCAATCAACAGGGAAGTCAAGAAAGTTTCCTTCCCCAATTGCCAGGGCCTGCAAACCTATATTTTCCTTAGTTTTCTGCAATATCTTTGAATTCCTTCCCTTGGTAACAAATTGGTTTCTTTTCTTCAGATGCTTTCCTTTATTTCCAGAAACTCCAACCGGAAGATTACAATGCCCAATAGTTTGCCGACTACATTCAACCACGATTTGAAGCAGGAAGTCAATTAGGTACTTACTCCACAGAGTCGATATCGATGGAAGTGGTGAATGAGAGGAGGCAGAGGCTAGTTAGGGCTGGGCTGGGCTGGGCTGATCCTAATTGGCCTTTTAACATTTAATTTAGTTTTAGGAAACTGAAACTAAATGAGATCAGAAGTAGACTTTCATCATTCCATGCCTCTAAACATCTTTTATTAAAGTTGGGCCAGGTTCAGCTCAAGGTTTCACCCTAGGCCAGAAATTCTCAGCCCTAACCCGCCCTCTGAGTCAAGGTATCTCAGCCCAAGCCTTGTCTGGGTTTGGGCTAACAAGGCCAAACTTGCACCCCAAGGCTAGTGAGCTCAAATCTTCTACACGTACATTCATCTGAATGTATGCTTCATGAGCAAACACATGTCTCTTTTATTTCCATAAATATTCGTCTTCACCCTTTAAATGGAAATAGTGATACAAGTGTTGGCACTTATGCATACCTTAGGGGATCTCGAGGCGAGAGAGGAGTTACATATTTTTTTTTTTTAACCAAGGTGCTCAGGTTAGCTTACAGTTTCCACTTAAATCGTAGATGCACATATGAGAAAACAATTCTAAGACCATGCTCTTATCCACACAATTCCTAATTCACCCTAACCATATGGGCAATGATAAAAATGTAAAAGTGTTGATGTGTGTCACTGTGAGGGAAGTAAGCGGAGGCTCACATTTTTTGGTAGATTTCTAATATCCATCATTTATTCCATCGTGTTTGGTCTTTTCCCCATAATACTCAATATAATCATGTAATTTTCTCCTTTTTAAAAGGGAAATTTAATGAGTATAAAGGGCGTAGAAATTACTTAAAAAGAGAGAGAGAGAGAGAGAGAGAGAGAGAGAGAGAGAGAGAAGCCAATCTCCTCCGTCCAAAATAACCAAAAAAGATTCCAATCTTCCGACAATTATCCTGCGAAACAAGATATAAAAACAGCTATCCGAAAATCTAGGCCAGACAAAGAAAGAGGGAGAGAGAGAGAGAGAGAGAGAGAGAGAGAGAGAGAGAGTATGATGAGAAACCATGGGAGCGGGGGGTTGGGAGGGCGAGGAATGCAGAAACTGCGGTTCCTAACAGCAAATCCGAAATCTAGCCGTTGTGTCAGATTCCCAACACGATCTCTGCGATTTTCCGACGAATTTGCAGTCTTGGGTCTCACTCCTTTTGCCTCTAAAGCCGATGTTAAGCAAGCCTACAAGCGATTGGCTCTCAAGGTGAAGCAACCCACCTGCCCTTCAACTTCACAAACCATTATTTCTCCTTCTTCTTCTTCTTCTTCTTCTTCTTCTTCTTCTTCTTCTTCTCCTTCTCTCTCTCTTCTGAAGTGTTTTTCTCGCCTTTTCTGTGTTTGAGGATTTCAGTATCACCCAGATGTGATGAAAGGGGAGAACCTACCTGAGAAACAGGACATTTTCAGGGAAATCAAATCTTCATACGAGGTAAATGAGATCTGTTTTTCTATCTGCGATTTGTAGTTTTTGTTTGGATTTGTGCCTATATGAATTAATACCGGTTTCCTTCTCTGCATTTTGTGTTAAGGAAATGACAATTTCTTTTTCTTTTTAATATATTTGGGAAATCATTTTCTTCAAATATTTATTTATTATTTTGGCTATATTTACTTGGCATTGGTGATTTTGTGTGGATTTGAATTTGATTGGGTTCCTACCGATAATAATAATAATATAATAATAATCTGATTTGGATTGTGAAGAAACAATTAAGAAAAATGAAGGATTTTGATACCAATTTAGCCAGTCTTAAATCGGATCAAAGCAAGGGATTGGCATTCTTTGGTGAAAGTTTTACGAGCAAGTGACAGAGGAATGCACCAATGAGATGTGACAAAACAGTGTCATACACATAAGAGGACAGTGAGATCATTTTATGTGAGAAGAAGAGAGAGACAGATATGCTATTGTAACTTGTCTCAGTGGCTCTGAGATCCTTTTTTCATGTATCAACTAGAAAAAGCCTTGGTGAATGCCTCCACCAATTTTTATTATGTTGGATGGTCAGATGAGACGAGGGTTTTTGATATATTTAAATTTATTGGTCCGTCTCAATTATAAAATTGTTTATATATCTAACTTTGTCATTTTTTTATGTTTTTTTTTTTTTTTTTTTTTGAGAGAGAAATTTTCCTTCACCACGCAATCAAAGGGTCGAGTCCCTTGTTCCCCCTTCACTGTGACCCAAATGGGCCAGGTGGCATAGGGAAAGTTGGTTCTTTTTTGAAATATCTTTTAAAACCTTTTGCATGAAATCTGGAGATTTTAGATCGGTCTAAAATTTTAATAGATGTCTAACATCGTATCTCCTAATTTAGCTTTAACTAAACTGCCATATGGTAGATATAGAGGGCATGAAAGTTAGGGTATATAGTATATAGCTCACCATTTTGAAACAATTGGAGGATTGACATCGTGAATGCAGTTATTTGATAGAGAGACTCTTGGATTGTATATATAAAATTTGGTGATTCATCTCAACTATAAAGTTGATCATCTTTTTTTATTGAATGAGCTCAATTAAGATCAACGTTTAAAAACCAAGAATCAGGTTCCAGATAGGTCATTCTGATCTAGGCAAAAAGCCCCCTAAACCCTAGTTTTCATCTGGATTAGCCAAAATCAGGATCGGCCCTAATCAATTTATCCGATATGATTTTCTAACCCCGACAGATGCCAAGCTATACTACTTTTTTCTTTCTTTTTTTAGGTGATAGCTATACTGTATATTAGAGGTATATAAGACAATGCAGTACTAGCATGTAACCTTGTTCCAACTTGAAGAAACAGCCCCAATTATTTGTTGTTTCTACCCATATCTTAGGCTTTCTGTGTTTACATATTGGAAGTTAATTAGACTATTGATCTCCCTAGAAACATATTTAAAATGCCCTCAGATTTGCATATTGGATCATATGGTCAAGCTATGATACAAAAAACAAATCTTGAATACAATCGGCATGAAGGGTTTGAGGGTTCTCAATGGTACACCTTACTTTTCTTTCTTTTGTTTTTTTTCCCCCATATTTATGTTTTAGGAAAAGTTTCCATCATTTCCATAGCTTAAAAAAATTTTTCATCATAGTCGTAGTTGAAGCCTAGAATCATATTGACAAATTTAATGACCTATCTCAATCACACAGTTTATCGAATATATGATTTTCCTTGTCTATGTACCAAAAAAAAAACCTTAGTTTCTTAAGAGTTCCTATTATTAATAATACTAAAAGAAGAAAGGTTTCTTAACCAGCTCATTTTTCCTGATTTTTTAAATGTTGATCATATATTTTTGTTGATAAATTTAGTGTCCTATCTCAATCACATATTCTATCACATTAGTTTAAAATTTTACTAATATATCCATTAAATTTAGGCTCATGCGTGTCAACAATAGTCCTCTCTTTATTTTAACATTTACAAATTAATGGAGCAGAGCTTGATGGATAAGTTTGAAGAAGAAGAGCAACAGGTGCAGATGGACTACTATGATGAATACGACGAATGGGATGAATGGATGGGATTTGAAGGAGGCATGCCCATGGTTTATAATTCATCCTAAGCCGCAAGACATGTTTGCAGCATAGAGTGCAAGCAATCCTCACAAGGTACTGTATCATAAATTCTTCTACAGTGTAATTTGTGTAAATATTGATACAGGAAAAATGAATGTGTTACAGAAATTCTCTCTTTCTCTCTCTCTTTCTCAAACAAACAAAAACAAAAACAAATGATGAGAAATATAACTCAGACTTAATTATCCAATCAATGCAAGTGGATACAACATCCATTAGGCTGTTTAGTGACAAGTTTCATAGTCTATCTATTGGAATTATGTCCATCAAATACATATTTATATGGCTTAAATTTAATTGATTTGCATAATTTAATGGGCAGCTATTGTCATTAGCTTTCAACATAAAAGTTGTTCAACAGCGAATGATAGAATTAGGCATTTTGTTCTTTTTTTTGCTAACGAGTATCAAACCTTCAGCCTGACTAGTCCCGCGGACCCATACTGACCCCACAACCACATGGACGGGATCATACCGTGGTTGAATGAGAACTATTCAACTTTCATTGAAAGCAGTGAAGAGCACTAAACACCCCCTTGTGAATGGCCCAAGGTGTGCCTAGTGGGAGTCGAACCCAAGACGTCTAAATTTACGGTTTGTACCAAGTTCATTGCTCACCAACTACACTACCACCTTGGGTTGATTTGGCATTCTGTTCATATAGCTGTCTGTTGACAATAAATTTTGACACAAAGAAAGGATCCTTTGGACATTGATATATTTGGCAAATCTTGACCCAGGAAGCATTGCTCACTTTCCCTGACCATGATGGTCCCATATGGGCAGAGGAGAGGGACAAAGAGAGGCTGCATTGGCGGAAGGCCCCCTATCCAAAAATATATTTTCAAGTAAAGGGAAAAAAGCGTTACCCAATTGCGCCCTCTATGCCCAAAAACAGGACAGTATGAAAAGAAGTCCCTACCCCTTTGCTTGGAGCCTTGGATGCTTGTGCACACACTCCCACTAGCCCAAGTGCTAGCACAGGTGTTGTTCTTTCTCGTTAAGATCATGTGTAAAGGGACTAGAGAGAGATGCGAATCAAGGTGGACAGTGTGGCAATGGGCAGCCCCTCGGGTATCCTCTTCTCCCTCACCCACCAAGTAGTTGAGAGGGTTATATGGTCTCTGTTATTTTTTGGGATAATAGGTATACGGTCTTAAGAAATTTTGTAAATATTATCTAATTAATTGAGAGAGACTTATCTGAATAGCTCATTAATTGGATTGCAATATGAAATACTAATTACGCGATTCTATGGTTAAAACACACGCAAGAGAAACCTTCCCAATCTCAGTTTGAGAATCAATGCAAACGATCGTCGCGTGCAACTCTGCATTACCTGCAATGCCTTCTACATTTGGCTTTTCGATGATAATTGAATAAAGCCTCACCATAGCCATTGGAATGCTTCAACCGGAAGGGTATCACTACTATGTAGAAGAGCTTTGAAACGATCACCAACTTTAAAAACTTCGAAATTTTTAGGAAAAATTGCTGGGATAAGTGAAAGATAGTTCGGACAAGTTGTGCCTCTGATCACTCTTGTAATGATCATAGATGCTCTCTATGGTCCAAACCAAGTTAATGCGAATTGGCCTCAAAGATGAAACCCTGCATAGCTTTCAGTAATTGTTACACTCGCTTATTGAGCCTCTTCCAGTTGACCGCGCAACCTGTACTATCAAGTGATATAAATACATGTATGTGAAGGTTATTGGTTAGCTTTGCAGGAAACAAAAACCATGGGGAAAATAAAACAACTATGATGGTATTTTGAATCTTTATTTCACTCCAAATATATATATATATATATATACTTTTTTTTCTGCTTTTCTTTGGGGGGGGGGGGTGTGGGGTGTAAATAGCATTCATTAATTTCTGATGATCTTCTTTTCAGATAATTCCTGAAACATTATAACCATAGAGAAATCAAACTTTTAAAATCAACATATACCTAACCCACACCTTAAGCTGCAAGATAGAGGAATCCAAAGCACCAGTCCTAGGGTAAGAACACTCTTACTATCAGATAAGACAATGACATCACTGGTTAGGAGGAAAGAGGCGGCTGCAGGCGATTGAGACCTGTTCCAACCAGTAATGGTTTTTTCTCTTCCTTCTCAAATGAGGAAGAATGTCAATACCATCATCAGAAAGATAAAGACTTAAGAGCCAATCAAAGGGAGCTAGGTTGAGATGTGAGTGACCGCCCTGTGACTGGGTGGTGGGTGGTGGGTGATGGTGGCACGTGAAACAGAAATAAAGCATAAAGCAGGAAAACTATAGAGCAGAAGTAGGATTAGAGGGTGTATTGACATACATGACACGGAATACAATTCAGCTTAAACAGCATATCTAGTGCACGAAGATCCTATTATTGCGGGGTCTAAGGAAGGTCATAATGTATACAATCTTACCTTCATTTTATGAAGAGGTCGCAACAGAACAACCTTAATGTTGCACCAAAATCTACCCTCACATACCACTCGATATCCAACAGTAGGCATGGCCACAGCATCCTTCCTCGTGGCTAACTAGGAGGGGCCCACAAGAAACTTTCCAAACATGCCCAACCAAACAAAAGTAAAGTTGAAGAAAGATTTCCCTCATGGTGTTTCTCACCTTTTTATGGACAAATTTCGTGCGTTTGCTTTTCCTTTTCTACAAATGCAACCAATGAACCGAACATATGTTTCAAATTTCCCTGGTCCCTTCGTAACCTTTCTAGTATAAGAACCAAAGTTATAGGTATCAGCATTGATGGCCGGTAACTGTCATACCACCGATACAATACGGATCAGGCTGTGTGGGGCGAAAATTCAAAAACTAGTCACTTCATAGCCAATACTCTCAATCCAAATCAGTATCGTATTAGGTACATGTGATACCAATGCATCAATCAACCAAAAATTAAAAAAAAGATACCAATGCATCAATCCACAGTGACAAACAAAGTTAAATGCAAAATTAGAATTAACCAAAAGATCTCCACGACACCAGAGTACAAATTCCATCTTACACCCTCTTAGATAGTGATCTGTGAAACCCACAATGATGCTTTCTCTTACCCACTAGTGATGTGCCCAGAATGGGGTTTTTGAATTTATCAATAGTAGATGAGAATTTGTTCAATGGAGTTCTTTGGCTGAAGGGGTTAGAGAAAAAGGGTTCAATGGTGGTCTTTGGCTGCTTGGTGATCTTCTTGAACAGTCAGGCGACCAGTCTCTCCTCAGGAAGCAGAGGCATGAGAAACAAGCAGACGCTTTAACAAACAATATTTCAGGCTTCAGCCAACAATAAGAAGTCCACAGAGAAAGCTTGAATAAGATCCTCTCCAGCCACGCTTGGCCCCCAGCGAGCATCCAACATCAGGGAGCCCCTTGGGCTGCATGCCCAGGTGCGCCGAGCGCCCAGCGGATCTGGAGAGGAACAGATCCTTAGCCCAACAAAGGCAAGTTTAGATGAATGAGTAGCAAGAGTCAAAATGATAAAAATAGCTCCACTGACTGCCGCAATAAATAAAAAGTGGTGATGTGCTCAGTACTTGTGTGATTAAGACTGATAACCATGCAAATAAGAACTAATATAGATTAGTTTACAGCAATAAAAGAGAAAAGGGATGCCAAAAGAAAAATAATAATGCTAGTCAATCTCCACCTAAGATGATAGGTCGTTTTTTAATTTAAAAATCACTAAAATAAAAAGCTAACATACTACAGGGCAAGAGGGGAGCGCAATAACCAGAAAGGGAAAACATCATCAAGCATCCACCAAAGCTAAAAGCAAAAGAAGCAATTCTATAAGATATCTCCACAATCTTACTTCTATGAGTTAAAACCAGAGAAGAAAAAGAAGCTAAGACAAAACCAATATCAACCAAAATATTATGCAGAGTCCAATCCACCCACCTTTGATATTTGAGAGTTGGGAGAACAATTTCTCACTCAAAAGACAAACTCGAGGGTTTGATGGGAAAGATCATACTTCAAAAGGCAACAGCACAAGTATTAAATCTCATACTCTTAGGAAAAAATATAATTGAATCAACGAGGAAGATTTTCTTTTCTATCGTCTTATTTCAATTTCCTTAAAAACACAGAATGGAGTCAATTACTGCTGCCTTCTTCTGAATACCATTAGAGTTGTCGACTGAGAAATTCATGGAGACAAAAAGATGGAAACGAGTGTAGTGGATTCAAATCTGGTGATTTCAAAGAAAGGATGCCTCACATGAATGCAAAAATGCTTAATCATTTTTCTAGGATAGACCATCTCAGATTGCCATGAAATATTCGTTTCCTGTCACCTTCCTGCTAACAGTAGAGATTCTCTCCATTAATAAAAGAAAAAGGTATCTTGTTCATTAAGAAAAGAAATGCAAAGACCAAATGATGGTAGAAGGTGTTCTGTTCATGTAATGGGCATGGAATCAGAATCCTTTGCATGTCAAGGTATCTAACTTGGTCACATAATAATAACTGAACTCAGAGACTCATGAAAAAATTACCTTAAGTACTAATTGCATTTTGCAACAGTATATATACACATATATCCATAGAGGGGGGCATAAATATATAATTGTCATATAAGCATTGCACAAGGAAAAACAGATTCCATATTGTATATGAGATATACAGACTTGTCAAAACCAGGACATGATAACAAGAAACCTGAAGTGTTTGCCAGAATCAGAGGGGTGATAGAACACTGTGTAAGATATTGGTACACCACCCATTGAGAAGAGCCACCAACCGACAATGTCTGCACAAATAAGAATAGGACATGATAATATATGAGCTATTTCTTGAATTTTTCCATTGAAAATATTCAGTAAATTTTCCATCATGTGCAACTGAGAAAGAATTATGTTGGTAGCCTGACTGGACCCTACTTTAACAACTCGTCAGCGTAACAAGTCCAGCTCATATAAAACCAGTTATATGGTAGTGTTTACATGTTGTTTTTCTTACATGTTGTACATGTTGTTTCATATCCCACAGATTAGATTATCCCCACTAGAAATTAAACACAAGTCGCGGTGCATCTGACTTGTTGGGATGGACTTCAGTCAAAAGGTCAATTAATTACAGAAATTTGCTGATTTTCTTCCATCTCAATCAAATGAAAAAAATTGAGTGTCACACAAAGGATGAAATGACAGTTTTGAGAACTGAAGCACTTCCATGAGGTTTTGCCAAGGAGGGGAGATACAAGAAAGGAAAGAACATACATAGAACTCTTAACTAACAAATAAGTAATTTAACAAACTCATACAAATTAAATACAAAACAAAAGCTATAATAACCAAACACTTAATTACATACAAGAAATCTCTGAGAATATACTCCGGCAACTGACCTTGTAGAACTTATATTTTCCTCATCTACAACACAACAGGTTTCATCTCAAACTCATGACAGGCCAAGGAGTCACCCCAGCTGCTGGCAGTGAAGGTCGTAGTGTTATTGGGACACGACGAACAACTGAGAATGCTTCATTAAGACGTGCAGCACGGACCATGAACTGAGACACCTTCTGCAGATTTAAGAACCATCAGAAAAGGAGACGAAAGCACAAAGGTTAAACTGAGACGGAAATAGAGCATTATGTCATGTAAATGTAACTGCACAGAGCAAGAGGACTCAGAAGCAACAAAAAAAATTAGTAAACCCAAGGAAGATACAGCACAAGAGCAAAACATAGAAAGGAGACTTGAAACACAGATCAAAATACCTCTACACCATGTCCAACATCATATAAGCCTTCCAATTAATTTTAATTTTGTACAGTAACTATTCAACAGAAACCAGCCCTTTCATAACAGAAGAATACTCAAGAGTTCCCAATTTGACACATTTTCTGCTTTAAGACTAGTTCTTTTTTTTGTAGAAGCTTTAAGACTAGTTATGACTATATGATTACAACAAAGAAAGATTCTAAAGGGAAACACTGCCCAAGCTTTAGTCCATCTCTCCCACCTGCAACCACTCACCTGCCATTCCCTGACCCCATCTCAATAAACAAATAATGAATAAAAAAATTAAATAAAAAACATAGTAGCTCCCACATGACGGTTTTTTCAGCTTTAAAACAATTTATTTTTGTAAGATTGCATGAATGCAATGAAAGAATGACTGTTGGGCATGTACTATAGCAACAACCCGCGAAGGTCACGATGCACCGTTTGTTAGAGGAGGACACTTTAAAAAATCATTCCATCCTTCCAAAATTTCAAGACTTGGCCAAGATAGATGGTAATGATGATAGCCTCTTTCATATTTGCAAATGAATCCGTCACATTTTTCATGCTTCTACAAACATGTGGTTGAACAAAATGCCATACGTTTAAAATTTTTGAACAGAATACTAAAGTAACTAAACATTTTAAATATTTGAGAATTCTTCTTTTGTTACTTGGCTTTATAATTGTTGGAGTGCACCCAAAAGAAAATGCTTTTACATAAATAAATTCATCATAGTTTAAAGCACCAGCTGCAGACCACCAAATGGTTTTATATCATCCTATCAGACGAATATGCAATAGGACATCCTTACTAAAGCATAACAAAACAATTTCAGATAAAAAGAGAAGGATGCGTCTGTTTGTAACTGTACATTTTTTACCCCTCTTTAAGACGATCTGTTAGTTATTTGGAGGTGCTAAGAATGTAAATTCGCTACCCTCACCCCTAATCAATTTCCTCTTTTTTTTTTTTTTTTTTTTTTTTTTTTAATCCAAAGCTGTCAGCTCTGTTGTTCCTCTTTGCTCTTTATCTGCCTCGCCAAGCAGAAAAAGCTACCTGCACCTGCGGTGTTAGCATCCGACGTTGGCTACCGCTGACTCTCTGTTCATGACAGCCATTGATAAGTGCTTGTGTGGGTTAGAAAAATCCAGTCAGTTCAGGAACTAACATCAATGAATAGTCATAGCATTTGTGTCGGTTAGAAAAGTCCAGTGAGTTCAACATAAAACCCTGTTCTTTTTTGGGTTTGCAGGGGGGTACGGGGCAAATGAGGATAAGTGGGTTTCAGTATGATGATAAACCAAAGGCTATGAGGAGAAATGAATAGTCACAGAGCATATACAGAAAACAAGAATGGAAGTTTGCTCAAGAATTAAAGAACCAGCCTGAAATCTGAATAGATAAGAAGGGGTGAAGAGAAAAAGAAACACCCTGGGACTGATCTTTCTTCATCTTCTTCATTAGGGTTTCGACGGCGAGTTGAAGTTCAGAGCCGGAGGAATGGACAACTCATTTGATGGATTTGAGAAGTCGAGAATCAACCTCAGTAACCGTTGAATTGCCTTCTCTATCAATGACCACACCTTCCCCTCCCCAATCACCAAACACTGCCAGTTCCTTTTGTCCCAATTCAACTCCCAGAGGTTACTTGATCAATCCACCAACCTGAAATCCCTCAATAGAAAATCCTTCAGCCCTCCACAGCGGTTGCGAAGGGTCCAATTCTGATACAAAGAGGAGTGATGGAAAGGGGGAGAAGGGAAAGAAAATTACAAAAATTACCTCTCTAAAAGAGGCCGTAGGTGATGTAGCCAAGGGGGAAAAAAAAGATATTACAAGATTCTGTTGTAACCAGTTTGGTTACAAACAGATTTTCCCAAAATAGGAGGACTACAAGTTTATTTACTGAACATAACAAGACAGAGAACTATCAAGTTAAAGATTTACTTACATTTACATTGTAAGTCGATCCCTGAAAATGCATAAATTTGAACATGGAACTATAATTCATCCCAAAGCAGAAAACCCAGAAGACTCAATTTGACTTTCCTTATGGCTCCGTTTGGTTGCAATGGGAATTTAAAGGGAGGGGAAGTGAAATTTTCATACCTCAAAAAGAAATATTTATAATCATTACCCATGTGATTGTATAAACTACTTAATTTTTTTAACCATATTTAGTAATGATATATTTTACATGTAATTTTTATTTTACGTATTATAGCAAAAGGTTTTGGATGCAAAGTAAAGTGAAATTTTATAACCAAATATGGAATGATTTGAAGTTAATGTTAAAGCCACATGGGTTACGATTGCATATATTTCTTTTCTAAGTATGAAAATTTCACTTCCCTTCCCTTCCCTTCCCTTTAATTCATCGTACAACCAAACATAACCTATATGAAAACAAGAAAACGAAACATGAAACATCTCAGATACAGCCAGCATTGACATTGTTAAGAATCAACAGAAAAGAAAAGTTGCAGTTACAAATCATCCATATTATCAATAAATAAATAAATAATAACCAATAATCAACACTTTCCACACATACAGAAGAGGAAAGGAATAATCAAATATGACTAACTAACCATAATTTACCGTTGTCTCTCATGCAATCGAGTTAAAGAAAGAAAAAAACAGATCTTTGGGAAGAACTGACCTTATCATCCACAGTGACCTTAAGCGGAAGGGCCTGAGTCCTTCTCCTCATCTTGTACAATCTCCAGCCTAGAATAACAACACCAATCATTGTAGCAGCTAAAGATAGAGACAAAACAGGACTAACCCTGAAAACACAGAATTTCAGAAGCTCAAAAGGAAGCTTCCACCAAACAATCTTCCTCTTCCCTTCCTCTCCTGGTTCCATCGCTTCGCCCGAGATGGTTCCCACTCCTTCAACAAACTCACCTTCCTGTGCTGCAACCTCCAAGATCGCACCCGAATTTGACCCATTTAGCCCCTCTGTTTCTAATTCTGGCTTGTAATCACCAGAGACAGAACCAGAGTCCCCCTCAGCGTTCTCAACCTTCACAGGGGAGGATCCGTCTCCACGAGAATCGGACCAAAATTCGCCCGAATCCACAGGTTCAGGTTCAGGTTCACTTCCTTTGGTTTCCCCAGATCCCTCAAAACCCACTTCGCCTCTCACATCACCACAACCCAAATCGTTTTTCCGGGAAACAGAACGTTCACTGCTCGAATCTGACCAAAACCCCGAATTCTTACGCGCTAGTATAATTCCTTCGAAACCCAATTCTCTTTTGGCATCATCTCCATACCTCGGCTCCGAACCAGGATCAACCCAGCTCGGATTATCAGATTCAACAGAATCCTCCTCACAGAGATCACGTTCAGAGACTGTTCTCGCGTATCTCTTCTCCGAATCCATAGAAAAATAATCAGACCTGATAACGCCTTCAGAGACGCCTTCGATTTCAACGAAATCCCTCGGATTCTCAAGGGGAACGGGTGATTCGACAACACCCAGCAACTCCCAGTCCTGAAACTCCCCATGTTCTTCCATGCCGGCTTATTGATGAAACAAGAGTGACCCTTAAAAGCACCTTCGAGAGAGGGAAAGGGGCGGAAGGAAGTGTTGAAACAATAGAGAGAAAAAGAATCGCAGAGAAGTGGGTCGAAGACTTTCTAACCTTTTTCTTCCATCAAAGGGAAACAGATAATATCCTCTATTACTCTCTTGCAGAGCAGAGAGAGAAATGCCAGATAGGGAGACATCTGTCACAGTGTCTAGTGTTCACTTCATGATAAGAAGCAGTCAATTGTTCGGTTTCGGTCGGGCTGAACCTTTTGGGCTGGTAATAAGCTTCTGTTTTTTTTTTGGTAAATGGCTGGTAATAAGCCACCAACCTGAAACCAAAACATTTTTAAGCCAGAACCCGATTGCGGTCCCGGTTGAAATCAATTTTTTCATCGGGTTGACTTAACGGGCTGTTATCAGCCTACTACCGATTTGGTTTCGGCTTTTCATAGATACATTAATAATACCAAAAATAACGGTTTTTATTATTTTTATTAGTCTCCGTCCAGGTTTTGGTCGCTCGAGCTTGGTTTTAGTTTCTATTTAATCTTATAGAACCAATAAAATGTTTGAAATGTTTTGAAGCATATTCAAAATTAACTAAATGCGGGTTTTTAAAAAGTGGGAATCAAGATCCGTGTAGACACTTTGCGCCCATTTGATGACGTTTCAAGAAACGCGTTTCTGCCGTTTCTGTTTCCAGAAACAGCAGAAACGGAGCAAAAAGCGTTTGATAAAACTGTTTCGTTTCACTTATTTTTAGAAATATAAATAGAAATTTTTACTTATTTATGGTTCAAAAAACGACCCAACTTGTTTCGCCGTTTCTGTAAACGACTTGTGGCAATTCTTTCACTGGTTACCATCGACTTTTAAAAACATGACTTATCAAACACCTCAATTCCGTTTATGTTTCTAGAAACGGAAATTTATGTTTCTGTCGTTTCTTGAAACAGAAACGACAGAAACGTTATCAAACGAACCCTTTATTTTGTCATCCTTAAGAACACTCAAAGCAATGATGGATAAAATGTTTGAAGGTCATCCATAATCTTAAAGATGGTTGAGATCATTGGAATAAAATGACTAAAATATTCTTGTAGGGTTAATTATGTTAAATATGGTTAATCAACTTCGAAATCTATCAAAATTTCAAATAAAATGATTTCCATGATTTTTTTTTCTTTAATATCATTTCATTTAGATGCATGTGAGGAACACACAGTAGAAGATAACAGGGTTCCTTCAACCACATACTGGAACACAGCTAGACTTTTGTTCAGGCAATAGATAGGACCTTCCTGCCTAGGGAATCTACCACATAGTAGGTAGCTAGCTAGTCGAGCGCTAAACCGAATCGACCAACTATAGGCCCAACTTGAACCGACTCATTGTAGCCTAACTGAGCCCAACCCCATTTATGACAGAACAACCATAATCTCATAGCATTTCTCTTATTTATTAAAGATTTGTTTCACCTTCTTCTATAATGATTTTTTTGTATAAAACTAGTGATTTAATGTTCAAATTGAACGATTATGAACCTTCAACCCACTTGAGTAAAGAATTTTAAGGTACGCACATTTAGAGCTTGTTTGAGTCCGTTTAGACTTAACTAGGTTTGTAGCCCGATTAAGCACGACACCGATCGCCCCAATTGTAAATCATACCATGTCCCCCAAAGCTAGGCCCATTTACTTAAACGGGCGTTCACAGTGCAATGTTTCCAAATGGTCAAGCCCTGCTAAGCCCAACTAAGACCGGCCCGACATGACCAGTTGATATACCCCAAACCTCTGCTTTGTCGTTTGTGCGCGTTAGGTTAGGATTTTCGCCTTTGTGCTTGTTAATTTCTCCGTCGTTGTGTGTTGTTTCCTCCACCTTTCTGCATGTTATGTTTCTCCGCCTTTGTGTGAGGATTTGCCATGAGTGGTGGTCTATTGGCAATGGTGACGAAGTCGCCGATGACGACGACGAAGATGATGATGCATCTCCAACCCCTTTGTAATTAGAGATCTTCTCAGCCACGAACCTCCTCATTGTCGCCCTTGCGCCTTCTCTGCAGTTCAAACCATCTATTGCCTCACCTTCCCCATCACCGCTGAAGTGGCAGCTGAGAATGGTGGTGTGTTTCGATGTGGGTATTACCTTTTTCCTAGTGAAGAAGAGGGCTCTCATCACTTTCGTCGTGGCAGCCATGGTCCCCTACCCATCGCCGCTGAAGGAGGCATCATCGTACGCTCCTTACGTTTAAGGTGACAGTTTCAAATTCGAGACCCAAGTTGCTTCTCCATGGGACTTGGCCTCACTGTCACTAAAAAATTTGTTCCAAACGACATTTTTCGTCGAGACCTTTGGCACCTGAGGTGCTCTTTCATAACTCATTCTTGGGATCTCAATGGCCACCAACATTAGAATTTTCACCGAAGTCGACATCAAGAATGTCTGTGTCAGAGGACTCGATGGTGTTTGTTTTTTATGTTTGGTTTTGACATGGGTGGCAAGTGGTAGGACTCGAGTTGTTTTGGGGGAGGATGGTGTTGTCTTTGGAGTCGGTAGTGCTTCCTATTGTCATCATCAGAGCTATTGTACGAACCGTTGAGTTTCTTCTCAACACCGGCGTCGTCTCCGAACTCTTTGGTAGTTGGTCTTGCTTTGGGCCATAAGCATACAGTGACACTCCGTGTCTGGCTTGTGTTGGGCCACATATATATTGTGATACTTTGTGTCTGGCATGTGTTGCTTTTATGCCCATTTGGACTCTATCCTCTCTATTATAAAAGAGGAATTTGCAATTGTTATTGAAAGTTGTGTTTACAGCTGTATTTCTAGGGAAGTTATTGGTTTCGCCTATCCCCTATTTTGAAAGGCTTCGTTAATGACATGTACAATGGATTTGCCATAATCCACTACTTGGTTTCTTGTTCTAATAAAAAGTGAAACCTTGTGTAACTCGTGTCTTTTATCTAGATTAATTAAAAATAATAATAATAAATAAATAAATGGGCTACTTTGTTTGGTTGTTGGAGCAGAGAAAATGAGTTATTTAAAGGGAACAAGTTGCAACCATCAAAGTGGTCAACTAAGAAATTGTAACCTTTTTTTAGTTCCCCATTTTTTTATTCCAAAAATTTATCTAATGTAAAGGTAAAAAAAGGGCTTTCATAATGTTGAAAGTTCCCTTAATGCAATTTTTATGCAAAGTGACAAGATTTACTTAATTTAGTTTTTGTATGAAGTGATGAGATTTACCCATCGTTGGGAAAAAAAACAATGTTAAACTAAAAGGGCAAGAAAGTAAGGTTATAATAAGATTTTCCCTTAAACTCTCACTTGAAAAACAAGATGTATCAAATTGTAATGGGGATACTAACCATATTGTCAAGGCAAAAGAACATTGGAATAATGCATGAACTACTGATTCATTTACTCTTGAACACAAAGGACATATATATGAGAGGACACCAAATTACGCCTTGCTATAAGTTATTTCACTGAAATAGCATTGTTACAACATCTCCACACAAACAATTTAATTTTAGGAATTAGTTTTAACTTCTAAAGATGTTTCAAAAAAAGGGGCTTGAGATGGAAAAGCCTCAAAAGTTAAAGATAAAGCACATAAATAGGCAATCTAATACTAAACACACCAGATCGAGTGAAATTCCAAGTCCAAAAATCATCTCTAAGAGACACAGGCAAAGAAATTTGGGTAACAACTTTGGCCTCAGCCTCATAACAACAAGAGTAAATGAGGTTTGAATTCCATTTTCTTAAATGAGTAGGTAATGAGATCCCGAACGAACATAATATTAGGCATATGGTTCCTACTTAAGATGCAACCCCCTAGTAATGAAGGAACCCAACAATCATTGAAATCTAAAGTATAAGCCCCATTACCAATACCTTTCCTTAAGCCTCGGTAAAGAGATCCCTACCCTTTAAAAGATTTGTCCAGCCCCAATAGCAGTTTGGTTTCAAAGTGCATCAAGAAAAGAGCAATGGGAAATGTATTTGCCCTTAAGAATTTTAACCCACAAAGCATCATGATTATGTAAGAGTTTACGTCCTTGTTGACCAAGAAGAGTATGATTAAAACAAACTAAATCACAAAATCCAAGACCACCTACAATTTTACTTCTACGTAGTTTAGACCATTTACCCAACATACTCCCTTTCCAATATTGTCTTACCTCCAAATGGATCTAATCATTTTATTCAACTCTTCACACAGGCCACTAGGGAGGAGGAACATTGACATTGAATAAGCTGGAAAGGCAAAAGCAACTGATTTGATCAGAATTTCCTTATTAGTTGATGAAAAAAGACTTTCCTTCCACCCTGACAGCCTAGCCGGAACCCTTTTCTACAATGTAAGAGAACAACTATTTTTTAGAACAACCAAGATTAGATGGCAAACCTAGATAGTTCCACAAGCTCGATACCACACCAAAATCTAAAGCCAAAGAGGCATCCTCCTTATCATTAGGAGGTATGTTCATATTGAACCAAATACTTGATTTAGATATGTTCAACATTTGACTCGACACTCGATAGTAATCGGAAATGAGCCCGAAAACCTTATGGCTCTCATGAGTCACAACCACCAGCTTTAGAGAAAATCAAATAGTCATCTGCAAATAAAAGATGGGACATAGTAGGACAAAAAAGGCTAATATGAGTACCATAAATAAATCTTTCAGCCTCCGCCTTCAAAAAATAACAAGATAAAACTTCATGACATAGGATGAAAAGATAATGATTTAAATGGTATCATTGCCTCAAGCCCCTATTAGAAACAACAATAACTGCTTATGTAATACCCTACTTTTTAAACCCGGTCTGATTAAGCGGGTGAACCGGTTTAACCATGTAGGAACCGAGCCAGAGGAAATTAGAGCGGGTTCCTTATGGGCTATGATGGCACGGGTGACCTTAAACACCGGCTGGCCTGACAAGTCCGAGCCAGTGCCAGAAGAGACGGGAGTGCCCAAGCCGTGTACATGCACCTACCATAAGGCCATGTACGAATAAAATAGGTATTATATCCGTATTTTAAGGTATATACGTATGCTACCTCGTATGCCTGGGGTGGGGTTCGCGCCGAGGCCCGAACCCGATCAAAATCCCAAGTTTGGCCCTCAGGTGGGTAGGACAGGTGGGTACACCCACCCACCTGAGTGACCCATCCAAGTGCACTATTCACTTAATTAGGAATGGTATATAAGGCTTTATGATTTTCTTTTCCTTCCATTTATTACCCCGTACGTTGGTGAGGAGAGTAAAGAGGAGAGAGAAAAGAAAGGGAAGAAGAAAGGAAGAGAAGAAAGAGGAAGAAAAGAGGGATTTTAGCGGCACCGAAGCTCGATCTTCCCATTATGGCTCCGGGAGAGTGATCTTCAACTCTAGATCTACAGTTAGAGGTAAGCAAGGTTGGGTTTTGTGAACATTCACCATATCAAAGCTTTAAACCTTTGATTCGAGTATGGTTTCTTGAGATCTTGTAAATCCCCTTTGAAATGATGAATCTAAGGTTTAATAGATGATTTATGTGTTGATCTTGAAGGATTTGAAGAGATATTGACAAGGTGGAAGGAACATTGTGGGTTTGAAGTGATTTGGAGGGTTTGAAGTCGTTCTTGAGCAAAGAAGGTAAGATGGTTTTCCCTCACTTGAATCTAACCTAGATCTAGGTTAGAACCATCCTATAGGACCTTGAAGGTGTGAAGAATGGGTGGGGAAAAGGCCATTTGAATCCCCAAAGAATAGAGAAAGTTGGGAAGAAACAGGGGGTTTCCCGCCAAGACCGGTGGGTGCAACCGGTGGGCCCCTACCCGCCTGTGGGCACCCACCTGAGAAGGCAGGGGGGCCTTCGGGCACAACCGGCGGGCCATCCTACCCGTCGGTCCTAGCAGGGGCCCCTGGCCCAACCGGCGGGTGGAACCGGCGGGCCATACCGACGGGCCCCTACCCGCCGGTCCAAACCGATGGGTAGGAC
This sequence comes from Macadamia integrifolia, assembly GCF_013358625.1. NCBI lineage: Eukaryota > Viridiplantae > Streptophyta > Magnoliopsida > Proteales > Proteaceae > Macadamia > Macadamia integrifolia. The sequence goes on from NC_056568.1 coordinate 29,239,301, forward strand.
CGGTGGGCCAGACAGCCCACCTGTCTGACCCACCCGTGTGGCCCCGAAGGTGATCCTTATGTCCGATTGGACCCAAATCGGACGTGTGACCTTCTTTTGACGTTCTAAACATGATTTTATCATCGGATTTCATTAATTTTGATCCTAAAATGGTGAAGTACTAACCCCGCTCAATTATGTTAGGTTCACCAAATCTTACCCGATTCGCACCGGATCTCACTCGTACCGAATGGGAGTCCTTGTACACTACAAGTAAGTGGGGAGAGGACGTTTGGCCTTGTTTCAAGGCATTGTTTGGCATTCATTTAATTATATCTAGTCTAGTCATGCCATCATGAATATGCTATGTAGATTAGTCATTCCTCACATTGTGATGCATATGTGTTATGTTTACTTTCTAAATGCCAATTGAATGAGATGTTTATATGTTGAATGTGGACATCATGGTGCATGATGCATTGATAGACTAGATGCCGTAGTCGGCTTGGAGACGAGTGCATTGGTGGCCCGTGGAATGGGACACGGAGGCACTATGCAATCGTACTATTGTCATATAGGAGCATGCGGTATTAGGATTCTCACCATCCCGTGCTACGACCCTTTCCAACAGGGGTTAAGGTGTTGGGTTATCATTTGGGGGGAAGCAGTGGTCGCGGTCGTCGGGTCACTGTGGCGGTTAGACATAACGCCCGACGGGTCATGTAGGACAGTCGGTAACCCCGGTGGTACATTCAAGAGGGCCAATCGTACTGCTTTTAAATTGCTGGAGTCAGCACCTTTATTTTCAGTCATTTACATTTCTGTTGAGAGCCGGTGGACGGCATTGTCTTTACTTTTCCGAGTACTCACGGTGGGCCTTCTCCGACAGCCCTATGGGCGTATCGCGGGAGGGAGTTCACGGCTCGTACCCGGAGTATACGCGCACTGTGGTTGTAGTAGCACTAAAACCAAGGACTTAGTAATGTTGCTTAGGTGGATGTGATTTAAAATGTATAGCATGGCATGTAGTGCATATGATGTGTTGTGATGTGTGGACTGCTGTGTGGTCCATCTTTCTACTTACTGAGCTAGTGAGCTCATCCCACGTGTACACCCCTTTTTAGATGATTTTGCAGGTCATACATCTGAGGAGTATGGGGTGGGTCCCACAGTCGAGTTTCCTGAAGAGGACTGGTGGACCCCTGAGGAGTTAGAGCACGGCGCCGACTGCTCGTGTGAGAGTTGTGCTGCGGGACAGCACTTCTGAGGCCGTGCTGAGCTCCACTTCTGAGGCCGAGCTAAGCTCTTCTATGTGATGCCGAGCTGGGCACAACCCTTGATTCCGAGCTGAGCTCCAACCTTGAAACTGAGCCGAGCTGTGCACTCTGATTGTTCTGATGATTTCCTGTATATACTTGATATATGAATTGTGCTTTTATTGTGTAATTATCATGCCTTCGGGCCCACATGTATATAATTATTGTATCACAATTCGGGTATCAAGTATATGGGATTTATTCACAGGTAAAACTTAGTCTTCCGCTGATCTGATGAACTTATGTTAGTGTGCGTATAGCCGTATACTGTGGTGGAATACAGTATCTGATGATCCTGGCAGGTTTGGGTTAACCGGTGTTAACTCGATCACCGCTCCGGTTCAGTGTGAATGGGGTGTGACAGCTTAGCCTTATCCCAACTAAATGAGGTTGGCTACATGGATCCGCAAATATTTGATTAAAAAAAAAAAAACTCTTTGCGGTATCCCACTCACGAACCGTCTGCAACTCGAATCTTACCCCTCCAAGTAGCTCTGTTAGATGTTATACTTGGGTGGAGACTTAACTTTTGCATGTCTCCACTAATTAACTCATCAATGGTCAATTTTGGTCTGCCTCTAGCCCTTTTGGCTCCATTCATCTGCATCTGGTCACTCCTCCATACTGGGGCATCCAAGGGCCTCCTTTGGACATGCCCAAATCATCATAACCAACATTCTCTAAGCTTATCCTGAATTGGGCAACTCCTAGGTCCGATCTAACCTGGTCATTTTTTATTATATCTCTTAGGGTTTTGCCACACATCCATCTTGACATCCTCATTTCAGCCACACTCAACTTATCTATGTTACGTTTCTTGACTGCCCAACATTTTGCACATACATCATAGCTGGTCTTATGGCTGTCCTGTAGAATTTTTCTTTAAGCTTTAGAGGAATACATCGATCACATAACACTTCAGACACCCCTCTCAATTTCATCCATCATACTTTAATTCTATAGGAAACATCATCATCAATCTCACATTATTTGTTTAACGTAGAGCCCATGTACCTGAAACAGTCACTTTGCGGGATCTCTCTCCCCTCAATTTTCACTTACTCGCTATCAATCATCGATCTACTGAAGTTATACCTCATATATTCTATTCTCGTTCTACTTATCTTGAGACCTCTTGATTCCAAAGTATATCACCATAGTTCCAACTTATCATTAGTCTCTATTACTGTTTCACTGACCAGAACAATATCATCTACAAATAGCATACACCACTAGACCTCTCCTTGAATATTATTGATTAAATCATCCATTACAAGTGTAAATAGATAGGGGCTCAATGCAGATTCTTGATGTAAGTAAATATTAATTGGGAACTCAGCCCCTATTAGAAACAACCTCACCAATAAAAAATCCATTAACTTTAACATGAAAAGAGACTGAATAAATGCATCTCATAATCCAATTAATCTAAGTAACATAAAAACCAAACCTAAGAACCAAATTTTTATAAAATTCCATTATACTGTATCATATGCTTTACAAGGTCAGTTTTAGAGCCATATCATCCTATGGTAGGCAAAAATTCTAGTTGCAAATTATAAAAAAATAAGGAAAAACATGATTCACCATGACTAGGTTTGATTAGGCCAAGTCATATTTTTCTATTTTTGAAAAAATTGCATTGCCATCCCCTGAACTTTGGTCCTTATTCAATGCCACCCCTTGGACTTTTCGAAAGACCAAAGACACCCCCTGAAAATTCAAACAATTCCAAATCAGACCCTACCGTTAGCTAACTGTGTTAAGTGATAGAACCGCTGTTATTTTTTTACAAAATACCCAAAATACCCTCGACTATTATGATAGGATAATATTACCCTCCCTTTCCCTTCTTCTTATAAACTCAAATGGTTCTCCCGCCTCCGGCATATGTTCGTGAGCACCCCTCCCCTCTGGCTAAGGTTCGCAGCTACCCACCGGAATACCACCATCGTACCTACGATTAAACTACCACCATCATCATCATCATCATCCCATCCTAACAGTGGATCCGAGTCTGTCTAGGCTTCAAGTCTTATGATATGTCATACAACACCAGCTTGACAAAACCCTAAATCCAAAGCTAAGGCAGGTGTGGACAACCAGAGACTACGAGCGTAAGATATAGGTATTCGCAAAGTTTTTCACCGACCTCAAGCAGAAAAACCTTATGTCCTACGATTCCAAGGAGCTTTGTATCGAAGCCCGAGTTAGCCAAGAGGTGGCTGCGCTACAGAGAATCGGTGTATCAGACTCGATTGGGATGGATTTGGTCTAGTATCCTCCATTGGCGATGATTGGTGATTTCCACAACCAACCATTTGGCAACGAAAGCTTCAATTTTGAATTCTCGAACGTGTTCGACCACGCAGTCTACCCATCCAAGTTCGTTGGAAAAATCGAACAGACATTGAAGCCCGGAGGTATCTGCATTTTGCACATGGCTTTACCAGAAGGTCCGATAGGTACTCGGCCAACGACCTCTAATGTGTGGAGTCTTTCGTGGAATTGTTTGAGTTAGAGCTCATTCATGTCCGTTTTGTTGATGGATTCGATCTCGACACAGAGTTGGTTCTCTGCAAAAAAGAATAACAAGTAAAAACGCCATTATTGATTTTTGTTCTTTTCTGTTTAATGTTTTCTTGGGCTTTAGGGTTCACAAGGAGTCATTGATCAATTCATCATTCATGGCTACTACCTCTTACGTTGCCTTTCGATTTTGGGGTTCTAAATTTTTTTCCATTTTTGTTCCAGTTGAGTTTTGAGAAGTGAAGATTAACCTTCGTCGGAGGGAATGGGTAGCCGTGAACCTTTGCTGGAGGGGAGGGGTGCTCACGAACCTAAGCCGGAGGGGAGGGGTGCCCACGAACCTACATGGAGGCGGGAGAACCGTGTGAGTTTAGAAGAAGGGAAAGGGAGGGTAATATTGTCCTCTCACAATAGCCGAGGGTGATTTGGGAATTTTGTAAAAAAATTAATAGAGGTTCTATCACTTAACGCGGTCGGCTAACGGCAGGGATTGATTTGGAATTGTTTGAATTTTTAGGGGGTGTCTTTGGTGTTTCGAAAATTCCGGGGGGTGGCATTGAATAAGAACCAAAGTTTAGGGGGTGGCAATGCAATTTTCTCTTTATTTTTTTAATAATGTGTGGGTCATTATCAGCTGAGCGCAGTAGTACTCGTAGTGGAAATTCATAATATCAAATCAACCCTGAGAAGAAATATCCCCAAAACAGTGGTTTTTCATTTTCTAAGGCTGTGTTTGGTAGCTAAGCGAAGAAAAGAAAAGAAAAGAAAAAAGTACACTTTTTGTACTTCTTTTCTTAGGTTAAAAATTTCTCTTTGCACTTGGTATATCTTCATCCAAGAGAATATTCATATTTTCAAATTCAAAATTTTATTTAGGAATTGTGAAATTTTCTTTTGCTCCCGTAAAAATTTTCTTACAAAAAACACAAGAAAACATGAGAAAATATAAAAACATAATAAGACAAAAAAGAATAATTACACAATGATATGTGTCTATCTCTCTTTTAAAATTCAAATATATATATATATATATATATAGATATATTTGCTTCTCTTGGTAGTCAAACATAGACTCTTTTTATCTTCTCACAATTTTTTCTCTTTTATTTTCTTTTCTTTTCTAGGTTTTTTTTTCTCCTGGCTACCAAACATAGCCTAAAGGAAAAGAAACCCAATAGCTTGCTGCTTAGAAAGCCCACTGCTTCTAGCTGTAAAACCCTTGTCTAGGGTTTCTGTCTTTTTGAACCGTCTGTGTCTGCTCACTCGGCCGTGTTTGTGGTCTCTGCAGGTAAACATGGCGAAACCTGGTCGTGGTCGTCCGGCCACGCCTTCGGGCTCGGACTCGGGTTCGTCTTCTCGGTCCCGCTCTCGCTCGACTTCTGGTTCAGATTCACGTTCTCGTTCGCTGTCCCGTTCTCGGTCTCGCTCCCTCTCTTCCTCTTCCTCTCCTTCTCGGAGTGTCAGTTCTCGCAGCAGATCTCCTCCACCTCAGAGAAAAAGGTTTGTACCTTTTGCTTCCCAACCTTTTCCGTTTTCCATTAGCCCCATTATTCTCTATCTGTGTTCCATTGTGCTTCGATGGAAAAGGAAGAATGCTTATGTTGGTTCATACTTCTTATTTTTGGTGGGTTGCAATATTAGCGTTTATTTAATAATTTAATTTATTATAGAACCTGGGAGATGGAGCTTATCTGCATAGTGGCTGTGCTCCGCTGTTCTGCAAGCGGGAGAGAATTCTAAATTGATGTCCATTTGTTAGGTTGGGCGTCGGTCTTAGAAGCTTTGGAGAGGAGATTCTCTTCGTAGAAGAAACGGTATCTATCAAGGGGGCCAGTATCACACCTTTGATAGCTTTCCCATCTACCTTGTCCTTGTGTTTATGTCTCTCTTTCACCATTGGCCATAGCAGTGGAACTTAAGATGCAACATTACCTTCTCTGTGGTGGTCTAGATGTTCAGCTGATCTAAAGTCTTAATGCTACAACGTGGGATGGCTACATGAATCATGTCCAACCATCCCAGGAAATGGAAAAAAAAAAAGCAACCCGGTGCACGAGGCTCCTGCTACTGCAGGGTCTGGGAGGGCAAATGTTCGCAGCCTTACCCCTTGTTTCGCCGGAGAGGCTGTTTCCAAGTTTCGAATTAATAGGTTGCAATAGCAAAGCGTGCCCACTCATCCCATGAAATGACAAAATTTTAAATTGGATCTGCTGATTCTTGGACATTTTATTTGGTGGTCAAGAATCCTAGTTGTCTTCATAGGAATGCTAGCCATGCATGTGGGAGAAAGTTGTAGATTATTTCAGTTTGGGTCTCAGTCGTGCTTAAGGTTTTGCAAGACTGATTTCAGATGATTCACTAGCACATGGTTCCAATTGGAACAAAAAATCTGAAACAGTTTCCCCGAAGAATGACAAATTTTAGCGCCTACAAGATTCATTGTTGGAGCCTTTATTTCTGGGAACTCCATTGGATGGCAACAAAGAGATTTTTTCACTAATGTAGCCATACCTCTGCAAAACTGCCTGTCAGTGTGATCAAGCGTCTTCTAAGAGAGGGGGGAGTCCAAGGCTCCATGGAAAGAATGAGAAAACTGTCGCAAAGGGATGGTACAAAAATATGCGGTGAATCAAATCCTATCTTGCATTAAAGAAATCTGCATGCCCTTGTTCATGAGATGATCCAACCCAATGGATATGCCAGTGGCAGCTGGCCACAAAAAGAAGGTCACATTATTAAGAACTGGAGGCATACAAATTAACCTTGAGAGGAAAATTCACAGGATTTGACACCGGTAGACAACTCAGTAAGATTTGACTGATAATTTGCATCAAACATCAGTTTCTGCAATTTTGATACTCATTATCCCCCTCCGATATTACAAACCTCGTCCAATTATGAGAGGAGTTAATAAAATTTGTGATCTCCCAGTCATTCTAGGTTCTTCAAAAAGTTTGGTATATATGGCAAAGTCCTAGTTATTAACATTATCCAACCGTGTGATGCAAAGGCATTTACATTAACAACCATCTTCTAGATGCTGGGGAACACCGTTTCGAGAACAAATCATGCACCGAACATCTGTGCAACTTCCACCTGGATGCCAAGGAGAAGAATAAAAACTTCCATCGTGAACTTCCACACTGACTGTATCACAAAAAAACCTGCACAATATATTTTGATTCCACCTATTTGAGCTACCCTGTTTTGCGGACCAAATTTTATTGTAGAGGCTATCTTTCCCAAGGATTTTTTTAAATACTTGAAGGTGGTATGAGCCTTTGCTTACATTCCCCTTAGAAAGATGACGTGGTTCAGAGTTACAGTAAGGATTTTAGCAGTTCACAAGAACTGGAACCATTCTTAGGCCAGGATCCATATAGGAATCATTTGAACTAGACTTGAGCAAATTCAGGACAGAATTGGCAAAAAATAAGGGAAAATTATGTAACTCAATAACCAATGGTTAGACCAGGCTGAAAACATTTTGGATATAAGGCTTATCACCCCTATCGATTGATGTAAAAATCTTGAAAATCAGAGATCAAGAAAGAGATGGAGCCCAGGGTGCTTGTATTTGAAGCTATGAACAAGAACTGAGATATTACACTGATATTGATGATCAGATATCTGGAACTGATTAAAGATGATTATAGCAGATTTCAGAATTTCAGATTAGGAGATTAGAAGCAATAAACAAGCAGAACTATGAATCCGATATACAGAGTAGATGAACAATGATGTAAGGTATGTCCAGCCTAGGTAAACAACCCCAATAGCAAAGCAACTCAGAAGTCACAGCCAATCACAGATCTGATCTCAGATAAGAGAATCTAAACAGAGCAAAGTAAGTCACAAAAGTAGGACTTAAATATATCTCAGAGATTAGGGAAAACAGAAGCTTCAGACCTGATCAGATTAGGCCCAGAAATAGAACTGACTAACCTTCAAAAGAAACCTCCCACAGAGCAGCAACAGCACAGCAGAAACTGAGACAAACCCTGGCGGAAACAGGATTTCGGTCGGAATAGAGGAGAAGGCCTGTGGCTTGCTCAGGTGGACTCCGGAGGGGCTGCAACTGTGATTGAAGGGGTCCCTTGGCGGCCTCAATAGGGTTTTGGAGATGAAGCCTGATGGTTTGGGAATTTCAGCCAAAATCGATTTGGCTTAAAACCCTGACACAAGTTGAAATCGATTTGGTAACTTTGGTTGTTCTTCAATATTCAGCTATGGGGGTGCCTGGAACTTCAATCGAGGCTTCAAGTAGTCTCAAATCACTCTGTCACAAACACAAATAAGAAGAAAATAAGGAGAAGAAGATGTATGAAGTTGTGATAGATGTAGGTGGGATATGGCTATCTCAGCTTGGGGCTCTCACCCACAATTATCTCAGTTGTTGATCCATCCTATCTCAGGAGGTTTTGGGCTATAATGGCTGCAATTCATCGAGTCTTCATTAATTAAAAAATTGGTACAACAATCTCTCTTTTATAGAGAGTAGACAGATTTACAATTAGGAAACTAACTCAAAAAGGAAACTTAACGTACTCTGGCAACTCCCACTGACTTGAACTTCAAGTGAACATAAAAGACAGATAAAAGGGACCTTCTAGAATATTTATTGACTTGTCCAACTCAGGTTTGACTGGTCAAACATAAAGGACAAAATGCAGCTCTATGAGAAATCGCAGGCAGCAAGAGAAGCTTCTGGACAGCTGGATTGATGGCTGCTTTGGGCTGGCAGCTTGGGCTCTTCTAAAAGATCAATTGAAGAAATAAAATATGGACAATCCAAGGTGCATCTATGCTGGTTTGATGGCTGCAGGTGTGGCCAGCATAGGGACAAAACAGTGAGGCCCAGCATGATCAACTCAAGGGCTGGCTGGTCTGGCTGACCTTCTTCCTCCTTCGGTAGTGTAGGCCAGCATATGTATCTACATCAAACAGCAGTGGAGAGATATCTTTTGGCTATAAAAGAACCAGAACTAGAAGAAGAACTGTGGGAGAAAAGCAATCGACCAAGGAAAAACTGCCTTCCCAGGTCAGTACTTTTAGTAGGCACAGCAGTAAGCTCATGAAATTCCTAACTAGACTCTAAAAGGACTTTGAGTCACCCTTACCATTTGAAAAAGAGAAGCAACTCAAGTCAGGACACTGCTCTACCTAACAAGTGACCTATTCTCCAACTCCTCTAACTACTACTAATTCCGTACACAAACTTAAACCCCTAAATATAGACTTATAAATTAGGTCCGTTACAAGATTAACTCTACAAAAGAGTAGCTCAAGGCCTATAGAACTTATCCATGCCCCAACATAAAGTCGTCCTAAGCCCAATTGGGCAGTCTTGACTGCATTAGAAGACAAATGGCATATGACTACAACAGAAGACAAGTGGCATTCTCATCCATCAAATAAAACCATTAGAGTCATCCTACATCAATCTGAAATTTGCCGTTTCGTCGAATGGATTGAAATGATTCATGTAGTCAATCAAAAGAAATTGTGTTAGCTTTTTTTGAGTTGAGCATAATCAAACATCTGTCCCACCATGTACAGGGTTTTGTTGCATTTTGTTGAGCTCCATTGCTGCAACAGCCGGCATGGTGATGAGAGGCATAAAACGTGGGTAATGTAGTTACATTAGCCTAGACTAGGTTGATAGTATCGCCACAGACCCCACCTAGATAGATACCTTTTTTCGCAGAATGAGAATCTTATCACAACACCTTATGACCTTTACCATGACCAAGGCCCAAAAATTAAATCAGTCTATTACTTGAACAGTTGATAACAATATCAGCACACCCTTGTTTTGCCATGTGGAAGAGTTATGTGGCAATTCTGAATTCTGATTGCTGATGTATGGGGATGATGCGGATTGGCCATGTGTCTGATTTCAGATTGAAATTCAAAATATCCTCCCATATGCATGCATACCCTCCCATATATGTCCATGCACCTGCATTGTAGTCCTGTAAACCGTCTTTATAGTCTGTGATTTGTATAAATTCTTGCTTTGCCACTTGGCACGCTTGGATTGGTATGGGATTTGACTGATGACAAGTGACCTTGGAGTCCACCCGTCCACAAATATTCAGCCCCAGCTGAACTTCCAAGTGGTAGTTAATAGAGTTGTCAAGGCGTTGACTAGGCGTCTAGGCGGTTTGCCTGGGGCCTAGGTGACAATCGCCTTGTTGCACTACATGTCGCCTTGTGTTTTGACACTTATTTATGCCAAATATCATTTAAGGTTATTTCATTTACTTAAGATATTATTCATAAATAAGCAAATACCCCCTATTTGAATCCAATAAAAATAGCTTAAAAATCAAATTCCAAAAGGATAAAAAATCAACCCCCTAGTCCAAGAACAAAAACTGGATTTTGGTTATAGGGGCGATTTTTAACTTTTAAATGCTAGGGGTTTTTTCTCAATTATGAAAATTTTATAAATTCTATCATGTTAGAACATTGCTAAAAACCAAAAGTCCGGTAAAATAATCTTTTGTTTTGATATCCATAAAATTTTTTTTCATTAAGGTGATTTTAACAGCATTCAATAAGTTTGATCGGAGCATAACTTTATCATTACAACTCAGATTTAAGTAATCTTAGACTTGTTGGAAAACTGGTTTTATGTTATAACTAATACAAAAGTCTCGTGTAAAAATAAATCATTTGACTAGTCAAACTTATTATAGAACAAGAGCATTTCTCAAAATGTTGATTTTTTATAACTTAATATGACTTAATGTTAATTTTTTTTTATGATTTGATGTGGCTAAATGCCTAAATGTTGATTTTTAATGACTTGATGTGGCTTAATCTTGATTTTTTTATGATACAAGGTATATTACTATATATAGCTTGCTAAATAATGTTAGAAAATAGGGAAAACAAAAAATAACAATTGGTCGCCTTGTTTGCCTTAAGGTGGACGCCTTCTCGCCTAAGCGCTTAGGCAACCCTCCACCGCCTTAGTTTGCCCTCCACCGCCTTAGTTTGCCTTAGCACCGTGACAACTATGGCAGTTATAAAAGGTGTGGACCTGTTATTGGGTAAATGCATGGTGAGGTGTCGCTCTCTTTAAGCTATTCTTTTCAATTCGCTGAAAAGTACTGGTTACTGGGCATATCTGAGTATCTGACAGAATATTATGGTATTGTTTCCTTATGCAGTCCTGCAGTTGCAGCCAGGCGTCGGCCTTCTCCTCCACCAGCTAAACGGGCTTCACCTCCACCAAGGTAATGTTTCATGCGAACTGTTTAGTCTCGTCTAAAATTGTATTTGGAAATATTAAAATTTTGACCAAGAAATAGGTAATTTAGCAGTTTAGGCGTCAAATTCTGTGTATGGCCTAATTTTTTTGAAGAATCCATCTGTTTTGTTCTTAGTTATAGCCTGTTATGCAGCATGGGTATGTGTAGTAGGCATAAATATTTGAGAGGGTGCTTTGACCATATTTTAACTGGTTGCAATTGTTTTCTTTATCGTTGGCAAATATGCTTTCTAGGCCACAATAGTTAAGCTGGCTGATTGACCAAACTCTCCCGACTAGTACAGCCAAAGGCTCACTTATCCAGTAGGAAGCATTGTTCTTTTGTGATTAAATTATGTTCCTCTTGATCAATGGGAATAGTAATTTAAAAAAAGATGTACTAGTTAGTCCAGTCATCGGCTTTATCCCAGCACGAGTTGTGGATTAAGAGATATTGAATACATTATATTATTAATGAATCTTGATATGCATCATATGTTTGGACTTTTTAAGCAAGCAATAACATCAAGACATGATCCACCCTTTTGGGAAGATCATTGGGTCATCAGCTAGGGCTGTTTCTGTTGTAAAATGTTCTGTTTTAAAGTTGATCATTTTGGAATCTCTCAAGAATTTTTAGGTAGCGAATTTTGTTCTATTCGAAATATACCATACACCTGCTGGTGTTACAGTAATGAATTTGTTATGTACCGAGGCTATGTGGCATCTCTTGCTCGGTATATAACAGGATTCTGAATAAACTCATGGATCAAAAAGGGTGTTTTGGGTGTGATGCATTTATTATCTGAAAATTTTTAATTGTTTGAGAGGTTGCTTTTGTCTTTATCTGTGGAAGCATTCATTGTTGAACCTGTTCCTTACCTGTCTCCGAAGTAAACCCTTATATATGTAGTCCAAATTCTTACCTATATTGCCTTTTATGCAAACCATTTAATTTATTGTGATGTATTTCACATGCTTTATTGCCTTTGGTTGAAGAAAAATAGCTGAGATTAGCTGGGAATGGAATAAATCCTTGCTTACCTACCTATTTCCTCCCAAACTTATACTTGAAGAGTCGCAACCTGTACTTGTTCATTTTATGCATATGTTCTAATGCTACTGGTTATTTCAGGAAAGCATCTCCAGTTCTTGAGTCTGTCGTTCTGCACATTGACAAGCTTACCAGGAATGTGAATGAAGGACATTTAAAAGAAATATTCAGTAAGTAGGGAAGAAGGCTATTATGCATGATCTGATTCTAAAGTCCTATTTTCCTTTCCATATAAATTTTGCTTTCCTCCTTCCTTGCAGGTAACTTTGGTGAAGTAGTTAATGTGGAATTGATTATGGATCGTATTGTAAGTTAGCATGTTTAATATTATTGTGGTTTACGCACTTGTTCATTCTATCCTGGTTTGTAATGTGGAAGTGGCAATGTTTCCAGGTTAATCTTCCTCGTGGATATGGCTATGTGGAGTTCAAGACGAGGGCTGATGCAGAAAAAGCGCAACTTTACATGGATGGTGTATGGTTCAATATACATACTGTAGATTTTTTTTGTGGGTGCCTGCTAATAGTAAATTGATGTTTTCATTGGCCTGATGTAGGCTCAAATTGATGGGAATGTTGTTCAAGCAAGATTCACCTTACCTCCACGCCAGAAAGTGTCATCCCCTCCAAAGGCTATTCCTGCCTCTCAGAAAAGAGAAGCTCCCCAAAAGGATAATGTTGGTGCTGATATTGAAAAGGATGGGCAGCGCCAGAGAGAACGTAAGCCAATTTTACAGCTGTAGATTCTTTTAATATAGCCATGTATTCTGTTCTGCTTGTAAACAATGACTTTTGTTGACCTAATTTCAACAGCTTCTCCACGTCGTAAACCTCTTTCACCACCACGAAGGAGATCCCCTGTATCACATCGAAGGCGGCCAGAATCTCCTCCACGACGACGTGTAGAGTCCCCTGTTCGTCGCCGAGGGGAATCTCCGTATCGTCGTGGTGAAACGACTCCCAGAAGGAGGCCAGCATCTCCTGTTAGAAGACGTTCTCCGTCACCTCTTCCAAGGCGGCACAGGTCTCCTGCACGGTTGGTTTCCTTTCACTTGAATGGCTTTTCTTCCTATTGATTAATCCAGTGGCCATTGACGGATTTTGTCATTGACAGAACTTCTCCCCGAAGAATACGTGGTAGTCCAGTCCGCAAGCGATCCCCTGTCCCGCTGAGGCGACGGTAAGATGCAATCAGCCATCCAAATTTGAAGTTCTCTGTACTATTAATTGTGCAAAGCTAGAATTGCATGGTGATTTCTGGTAGAGAAGAAGCGATACCTCTCTACCATTTTCTAGGTAAGTGAAAGGTCAAGGAAGCCTTGAAATTGGAATCTTGAACGCTGTGGGCATGGTTCTCTTATACTTTCCAAATAATTTTAAGGTTTCTAATTGCCTTGGGTGTGGTTGGATTTCTAAATTTTGAGGCATGGGTTAATTGAAGTTACAATTGTGGGTTAGTAGAACTCTCATTGCGATGTTCTGAAAACTGGTTGAGCTTGAGGTATTTGTGGTGTGGGGCACTGAATAATGTCCTATGTGGAAGTTGATGGATAAAAATCTTTTCTTCAATGTCATCCTCCATACTTTGTTATTGCAGACAGGGTTTTGAGTATGGTAAGTATCATATTGTATTGGTCAATAATACATATCGGTATCGGTGGATATCAATACGACATTTTTCCAAAAAATAAAAAATAAAAATTTTGTCAACCGATACGGTTCCATACAGTCTGATATGGGACTAATACGTCTGATACGGGATCGATAACACTTGATACACCTCCATTGAATGTGCAAAACATAAAACGTAATGTAAGGTTCAAATTGCAAGTTCGAACCTAACCCACAACATTCCAATACTAACAACAGTACTATATAACACCAGTTTTCACCAACATAAAATACCAGAACACCAAAACCGTAGGTGAACAGCGAGGTAATTTATTCTCGTAATTCTCAATTAGGTTTAACAGTGAATTAGATTGATGTCCTGCCCAGAAGAAACAAAATAGGACGAGTCTGGTCTGGCCAACAGAAATTGGGCTGATACCCACAAAATAAAAGATTTCAGAATTAGTAAGTAAGCACCTCAGATGGGGCAGATCTTCCTGTCGAGGGTTGTGCTTGTAGGTTGGAAATAACTCCTAAAATTCTCAGTCCATTGTGGCGGCCAGATGGTGAGATGTGAGGGAGTTTCTGAATTAGACAGTAAAATCAAAATTAGCAACTTACAGTGCACGGCCATATCCAGTCATTGGTTCAGGCTGCAATCACCATTGATGGAGGGGTTGAGGGTGAGTGCTACACTGCCAAAGTAGGTGCTGAATCTGATGTCTCTTGATCTGGAGTTGCAGTGGCTCAAAGTCTGATGCAGAAATCACATCACCAGTACAGTAGAGCCGTATGGTAGAAGTTGCACTTTCAGGAACCAGGTTCTGTGACACTCGATGGGATAGTGTTCTAGGGATTGCAGCGGCAACAGAGAAAAGGGATAGGAAGAAGATGGGGTTGGGGGAATGACCAAGGCCTCTTACCTATGGCCTTGGTCAGTCTTTCCTAAGGTCTCTCACCTCACTTCAGTGCATCTCACAGCCATGGTATTAAAACCAAACTTACTTTCATTAATCAAAGTAGAAATTAAATATAAAGCTTAAAAGACAATATAAACTTCAAAATAGAAAATGAATAAAATCTAACTTTGTCATTGAAGAACTGCTAGTCGGTGGCTTGATATATGGGCCTAAGTAATATCAGAGTATGGTCCCAAATATGCTGGTTTGATGGGTGAAAGAATCTGGACTGGCTGTTGCTGATTTCCCTTTGACCTCCGTCAATCTACATCAAGCTGTGAGTGAGATAGGTATTTGAGAGCAACCGAAGGAGTTGGAGACTTGATTTTCTCTTCGATATGAGTTGATGGAAATCATCTAATGTTAAAAAAAAAAACACCTAATCTTCATCATTTCAACAAGTTTTGGGGATTTACAGTACTCAAATCATGGAACAAAGCTGATTTGGGTAAAAAAAGGGTAATGTTGCAGATATCTTTCTCCTTTACCCCACAAATCTGCAAAAATACCTCTTTGAAGCATTGCTAGTCGGTGGTTTAAAGGAAAATTTTATTGGATGGTCTTATGATTGGCTTTGATGTATGGTGCGGAATTTTGGGAAATTAAGAAGCATCATATAGATAAACTCAATGCAACAAAGATGAGGATGTTGAGATGGATGAGTGGTAAAATTAGGAAGGATAAAAGAATGATCATATTGTTGCTGGCTTGGGAGTAGCTCCGATACATGAGAAGCTACGAGAAGGTCGTTTGAGGTGGCATGACCATGTTCAACGGTGGCCTTAGAATGCTCCAGTACGGAGGAGTGATTTGATTCAGATTGAAGGTTTTAAAGAGCTAGGGGCATACCTGAAATGACCTTAGGAGAAATGGTGAGGAAAGACTTGCATATCTTACGTCTTGTATCAATTGTGACATCAAATAGAGCTTAGGGCAAGGATCCATGTAGCGAACCCCATTTAGTTGGGATGAGGGTGAGTTGCTGTATAGTATAGGTGTTTTATGCTTGAAAACTATATTTTATATGTGTCATAAGCACATTCATTCATTTCTTTACCATTTCCATGCGTATCTTTACCATTTCTTGCATCTCTCCAATACAATACGCCTCTTAAAATCACATTTCCAGTACGATACCCGAATTTGATACTTAAATCCTTGATTGCGGATGATGTCTTTCTTCAATCAAATTTACGTAGATTTATATGGGTTTTGATCAGTCTAGATTTTTTTTATTCAGAGACTTCTTCTGTATTGTGTGAGTTCATTTGATGTTGATGCTATCTATTTATTGTAGCAATTGTTGGAATCTGGAAATTCCCTCATGCACCCATTTTGGATTGAGTATGACTTAACAAAATTGTGCATGATTATTTTCCGCAATATTTCCTTGTTTTGGCTTCCTGTACAAATGAATTTTCTTTTTGTCCAGTTCTCCTCCTAGACGAGCACGTAGTCCTCCTAGAAGGTCACCAATCCGTCGGCGTAGCCGCTCTCCTGTTCGTAGGCCTGCTCGGTCACGTTCAAGATCAGTCTCTCCTCGCAGGTAGCTATGCCATCGTATGATGCCAATTGCCAATGCCTGCTAGCTTAACATTTCAAAACAATAGCACAATCATGCATGCTTTTCACTTGAGGTGAAAAGGTCATCCTCTCCAATCCATCCCTTTTGTATTTAGTAGTTTATTTAATTTGATTTTTTTCCTTTTCATTTTCTCCTTAAACCTATTACTTTTATATTATATGCTGTTTTTTTTTTCCTTTATCCAGAAATTAGTCAGTTTAACTAAACTTGTCTGTGGGAACTGAAATGGATGCACATTTGGGCTTGTGTGATTTCCAGTCCTTTTTCATTTGAATTTGACATGTTTCAAGTGGTTTTGCGTGTGTATATGTGAAGAATTTTATGGATAAAAGACATCATATCACGACAATGCATTGTTCAATTTACAACTTGGTTGATTGTGATGTAGATCACCGGTTCCAGTCCAAGTGTAGCCACAGGAACAAGGCCCCAAAACCAGTCCCGAATCGCTGTGAGAGAAAGCCTGGTCCGATGTGACCTGGTTCTTGGTTTGATGGAGCACATTCCAGGGGCCCAGATTTCTAATTTTTAGGAGCATATCATAAGAGAGCAGGTAGATTATGTGGGGATTATAAGTCCAGATTTGGATAGAGTATTGGCCGGCAGTTTAATAGAGATATTTCCCAGATTTCATTGCTAGTTAAGGAGGAGATAATGTCCAGATCGTGTGGGCCCCATGGTCAACTGGTGAAGTACATTTTGAAGACCAATTTTTACAGCAGCTTGGACTCCCACTCTCTAAGGATGCGATCTGGAGTTGCTTTCTATTTTAGTTATTTCTATTTGCTTGTTATAGTTAATTAGCTAGGATTAGTTTCTAATTTCGGTTTTAGAGACTAGAAGTTTACTTTACTTGAGTTTCTATTTGGTAATTGGGAAAGGAATTGTTTGGATTTATTTTTTAGATGTTTCTAGAAGATTTAGGATGTAATTGGCCTTTATAAATAAAGGCATGAGGCTGAACCCAGCAGCCAACTATATCGAAAAAAAGGTAAGAGTTTTGGTTTTGGAACCATGTTATGCTGTGAGAGGCAGTGGGGAGGGTGAGATGCCTATACTTGTGAGTGGGTGAGCGACCGGGAGAGAGGGAGGCTGAATCCTATTCTATCCTTTCTTTTCTATCTTTTGTTTTCTTCTTTTTCCATCGATCTCTGCAAGTATTCTGTTTTGAATTTTAAGACTGTTGAAGGCCATTCAAAGGCCTGATTCCACTGTTGAGAAGCATTGTTTGGTTGCTATTTGAAGGCTGCTGCTATTGCTCATCGAGAACCCTACAAAACAGTCCACTCGATTGGGGTTTCAAGGTCATCCAAGCCCCTTTGAGTGTCATCGTTGATTTCTAAATTTAAATTCTAAATTTTTGTCAATCGATGTACTTGTTCTACTTTAGTGGAATGTTGTTGTGGTTCAGTACTTGATCTGAGGTTCACTAGTTGTGTACGAGATCCTGTCTGGGGTTAGGTCGTTTATGACCGAACCTTACATTAATTTGGTATTAGAGCCAGTAAGCCATGGAGGGACGGCAGAGGGAGTTGACGGTTGCTGAATTCTACTTCCCACTGAAGGCTGATTGTGCAAGTCTGATTCGACATCTTCACCAAACTTGTGGATGTCTGATTTGACATCTTTACCAAACTCGTGGATGGGTTTTTTTCAAGATGGGTAGAGTTGATGTAGTTCAAGAAAGTAAGAAGGGTACCAGAAAACCGGGCCATCAAATTGGAATATTGGACCAAGAATGGACTAATATGTGTAATTTTGAGTGTCCAACGGGTTGTATGGGCCATGGGATTTATATTTGTAATGGGACAATTCTATAAAGCCCAAATATTAGGGATTGAGGTCCAATTCTATAAGCCCAAAATATTAGGGATATAGGTCCTATAGGAGATTAAGTAGTTTGTTTTCATTTTTTGGGGGATTATGTAGTTAGTTTTCATTTTTTGTTTCTCAGTCATTAAGAATATTAGGTTTATATTTTTAGTTTCTATATCCTTGTATGTGTTATTTAGTAGCTCTTGGATCCATGTGGCCGACCCCACTAAGTGGCGTTGTCGTCGTCGTTGTTGTTCTTCATTTGCCAAGAGAGTTTCTATTTTTGTATTAAGGCAATTTATAAATAAAGGAGGCAATTCCTAGCGTTCCACGATTTGACAGCCATTGAATGAGTGCTTTGTGCATGTGTGTGTGAGTGAGTGTGAGAGACAGCAAGATTGGTAAGAGGCCATCTCCTAGAAGGTGGGAGACCAACATATCCTTTTCGTTCTTTTTTCTTCCTCTTCCTTCTCTCTCCATCTTGTTGTTTGTTACTTTTTTTTTCCCTGCACTAACTCAGTATCTGAGAGGAATTGAGATACTGTTTTACACTGATGATTGTTACTGTTTGATCCTTGAAGATTGATCTATTGAGTTTCACAGAACCTGCCTTGTGTAGACACAACTTCTTCCCTGCGGCTCTACTGTAAGTCTGTAACGGTGTTTTACTACCGTGAGCTACAAGCCCAAGAACCCCAGATCTAATCCTCAATTTCTGACCCAACTTTGGAAGCATAACACCATTCCTAGGCCCCTCATTCGATAGTGATTTCTTCCCTATAACTACTACTGTGGTTCTTGATCACAACTTCATCTTCAGAATTTTAAGCCCTAATTTTGGTATGCGATTGGGTAATATAGGCTGCTGCCAATTGTCTAGTTTGCTGGGGTTATTGGTTGTGTGTGTTGGGAGTACTAAGGGTTGTTAAAACCTATTGTTACCTACTGTTGAGTGTACGTTCTTATATTGATATCAGATCAGAACCATTACTTGTTTAGGGTTGATTCTGTGATCCTATCTGGGGTTAGGTTAGTTGTGACCTAGCTTTACATTAGATTGGGAATCCATGTATAAAATTTCAAGATGCCAAAGTTATCCTGAATGGTGTTACCTTTATGCCCTTTGTTAGAAAATTGGCTTCGTTTTATATTTTTGTCTATACTGCTATAAATGTTCCTAAATTGTTAATGAAGTCTCTTTGTGGGAGCCAATCACCTAAAAGGAAATATAGTTTTGAGTTTCTACTGAGATCCTGATCTCTTGTGACAGCCAAACTGACACTCCTTATGCATCTCAACACTTGTTGCACACATAATAATGCAACAGTTCCTGGTTCTTTCAGCTCCTTTCTGATGCAGTACAAGGCCAGTCCAAACAGGCCCCTAAATAGTTCAGCTGGGTTAAGTTACAACCAGCCCAAACCAAGCCCTTTTCGGGCCATCGACTCAAGTCATAGTCAGGCACATACTTGGGTCCATATATGTTGGCTATACTTAAGCCCAAGTTCCTGTTCTTTTCATGTAGCCATCAACCCAGCAGCAACTGAGGGAGATTTTTTGACTGATTTTGTTGGTCCCATTTGTAGAAACGCAACCCTAAAACGATGCAAAGGATAATGGAAAAACAAGAACAAACAATGCACAGATTTACGAGGTTCGGCAAGATTGCCTACGTCCTCTGTGAGATGAGATTCTGCTTCACTATTAATGGAGAATAGGGTTATAATGCACGTCCTCACACCTCTCAGTATCGCTTGCATTACAGAGAAAGAAACCCTCGCTACAAATATATGGTGAAAAAACCTAATCCAGAAAGTACAAAACTGCCCTCAAATAAAAAATTCGAGCTGGCGGCTGCGCCCCTTACACCCCCACTATGCAAGGGGGCCTCCTGCCCCCCTTGCAAGCCCTACGGCCCACCGTCCTGCAAGTCGAGGCGCCTGCACCAATACTCCATGGATTAAACTGTGACGGAATACAAGACATCGTACACCAACACCCATAGGCCCTTGCATGGAGGAGGACCTTTCGAAGATCTTGTGGGAGCCATGGAAGATTGCTTACTGGAGTGAAGATCTTATTGCTGGCATGGTTTAGTTTCTATTTATTTAAGTTTATAATTCTGTATTTTCTCCATATTAATAAGTAGGAGTTTTTAATTTCTTACTTTGTATTTCCTTGTAATGAAGAAGACTTGGTTACTTGGACATCAAGTAGCCCACACTGGTTTGGGTTACTTTTTAGAAGTTGTAATTGCTTGATTATAAATAAAGGAGGGGAACTTACCCCATGGTTTTGGCAAAGGAGCTGCAGTTCTTGTGGTGAAGCCTAGGTTTGGTAGGTGGTGAATCCTACTGTAGGCCTTGATACTGAAGCCAGGTCATGTCTTTCCCTCTTCCGTTTTTTCATTCCAGCAACAAGTACTTGCGTGGGTAACATTGAAGGTGATTTGAAGTCTTTTTTCGTTTTTTGGTTTGATTCAGTACTGATTTCTCACCTTACTACTGCTGTGTTTTCAGTTGCTACTCACCTCTATTCTTCCCGACTTGTACTTAGTTACAGTAGTCAGCGATTCCAGCTAGGGTCCTAAATGAATCTCAGACTTTTCATTGTTAACATTTTAACATTTTATTCAGGATGTGTCGTGCAACTTTCTACATTTTGTAGCAGCCTTGCATGGATCTCTTGTAGTTACACTTATATAAACAAAGTCAATGAAACAGTTTTACTTCTTGAGTTATTTACCGCGAGAGGACTTGTTTTTCATCGCTATTATTTATAGCTTCTTGATAACTTTCTACCATTTTAACATCTGTTTTTGTGTTGAATTGCCATTTGTTTGCAACAGGGGCCGAGCATTGGCTCAAAGACGTGGAAAATCTTCATCGTATTCTGGATCACCCAGTCCTCGCAAGGTATCTATAATCTTATTATCTTCTATTGCAGTTTAAATGTATTTGAAACCTCGTGTCTTTTCCAGTTCTAATGAACTTATTGCAACACAGGGAGCGAGGAAAATTTCAAGAAGTCGTAGCCCAAGAAGGTAGCATAATATTCTCTCTCATTCTAATGGTTTTCTTCTTATTATGTGAAAGTAAGGTGGTAAATCCAAATCAATCTTTTATTTAATAATCTGATTATTTCATTTCATATCCAATTTCGATTAGATATTAGACGGATCGAGGTTTGGTTGATCCAAATTCTAATCCATTAAGGACTCATATTTTCAGGACTGATTTAGATATACAAGTGTCCCACGGTAAGTGTATTTGTAAATTCCAAAATTGTAGTCTGGGAGGGTGCTCCCTCACTGTTGTCTGTTTCTGCGACGTTTGATGATTTGATCTTTTAATTGTTGGATAGGCTGATGCTAAATATAGTGGCCTAAATCAAGCATTTGGCCCATTAGGTATGGGCCTTGTCCCCTGTTTTCAGCAATCACTACCCAACAAACAGAAATAACCTTTTCCAAACAAATTTCAAAGCATTGTTCTGACATCTGGCAATGTCTAATGGGAATGAAATCTACACTTCTCTAGATGATAATGTGGATAACATGTCCACAAAATTAGTGCGTTTTTTCCCCAGTGGACTTCTAGAGCAACTGAGAGCACTGATGGTCTTGTTAAGCATGGGTTTATTCGTGTTTTTGTAATAGTTTTATTTATTGGTAAGGAAATGATAGTGCAAGATGGCGGCGTAAACAGAATGGCTGGGCACAAATCTAAACAAAGAAGTAAACAGGAGAATACAGCCTGCAACTAAAACCACCTGATGACGGTAAGGAAATGATGTTACAAGATGGCGACTTAAACAGAATGGTAGGGCCCAAATCCAAAACAAAGAAGTAAACAAGAGAATACAGCTCATAACCAAAACCACATGATGCTGATGATTTTGGACCCACTCGAATACTCAATAACTCAGCTGTAAGAATTAGTGACAGTTCCATGATTATTATAAAGGTTTAAATATAGTGGCAGAATCGTAAATACTAGGAACATTATGAAAGTGTAATAACCACTCATGTTGGGTGTGTTTTTGGGATCAGAAGTGAGAAAAAAAAACTGTATAAGATAAACCAATTATTAAATGGTTTTAGTTTGGGGAGTTGGAACTGATTAATAATTGGTTTGTGTCCATTACAACCCAAACCCATAAATTGAAACCGAACTGATTGACTCGCTTAACTGTTGTAGGAGGCTGCAAGATGTACTTGAAGTGGTTTGTAGAGGATTTGGACTGTACTGGCATATCCATTTTGTATTCCTTGGGTTGAGTTTCTGCCTGTAGATTATTATGCTACTTCCCTTATCCAGTGTACTGGCACACTAGCTATGTTGTTAATTTGTTGAATCTTGCATATCTCTTCCCATATGTCACTTTAAACCCTAATTTTCTGGGATAAAGGTACTGACTATTGGGGTAGTGTATTTGGGTAATAGATCCGGTCTAAGTGTAAGGAGGATAGACAAGAGACAGGTTGTGCAAATACTTCTCAACCAGTTGGTTGCATTAAATAATGATTTTCATTTCTGTGTAGCCTCTTTTTCTGATCAAGAGTGGATTGATTCTGCGCAGGCCTGGCCGAGGAAGAAGCAGTAGTAATAGCCGCAGCAGCAGTTCCCCGCCTGCAAAACCATAATAAGTTACTAACTAAACAGCAGGCAGATTTCTCTTCCCTCCCCTCCCCCCCAAATTGAAGGAAAAAGAAGAAGAAAACATATGGACCTTTTGATGTGATTTTAGAAAGGGAAACCCTGAAACATAAGACAGAAGTAAGATATCTCATGGTCTTCGAATTTGGTGGTTTTTTGTGATTGGATTCATGGCCTTGCCTTGCATGAGAAAGGGCTTTCCAACATTGGCTTTTCTAATTGTCTTAACATTTGTGGGATTCATGTTGTATGCATTGATGCTTCTAGAATGACTCCATTTTATTAGACTTGTAATAGGAACTTGGCACGACGTTGATAATTCCTGTGCTTCTGATGGTGCTTGATCATGGGATTGTGTTTGTCACTTGAATTCTTCTACTTTTTCATTATATTGTACACCAAATTTTGTGTTTTTTGAATATTCGTACTTCAATGATCTTTCATGATTTATGGTACTCAGTGCAAGTGCAGGATTCGATGGTGCTAGTAGGCAGGTGGAACTTGGAAGGGAGATATGATCATCTTTTGGACTTTTTTTTTACAAAGTATGGGGGTACAAGGGGGTGGGGGCTAGATGTGGAACGGGAGTCTTGAACCCGAGACTGACTGGGTGCAAGTGCTCTGCTGCACTGCATGCTAACCATCTGCGCTAAGCAGCTGACCACGATATGAAGTATGAACTGAACAGAAGACCATGTATCCACCTATCTATAAAATTTAAGCTGTCTAACATGCCATGTGACTATGTAAACTGTGGAAAAGCTTACAATTTACATCGAGACCAAGATCTGTGTGGCATCATGATAGTTGGGGGAAGGGATTGGCCTCTGTAAATCCAGAAAAGCTTTGTTTCAAAACAATGTTGGTGTCTCTTTGGACAATAAACATTGCCTTTTAGCTATAGTTTTTGAGGGGCAATACTACCCCCGATCTAGTTTTTGGGTGGTTTCTAGCCGTTCGGGCAGCTATTGGGTGTGGTGGAACATTTTAAATTGCCATTCTGTTATTATCAGGTCTCCAGAAGAAAGCTGGAATTGGTGCCATTATGGGGGACGCTGCCAAAACAACCCTTTTGGTTCTATGGATCTTTTGACTCCAAATTCTTTTCCTGTTAGGTCAGCTTACAATGAGGCTTGTCTTTTTAAATTTGGCATTCAATCTCGAGGATTGCCTCTTACTTTTGACCCTTGAAAAGGCAAAGGTGGTTTGGTTTCAATTATTCTTATTCTTATTATTTTCGTAATGTGTTCTATTATATCATAATGCTGAATGAGGATTAATTAGAGAAGTTATGGAATGCATAGGGTTCAGGAGTTAGTGGTGTGATTTAGGCTCAATTTGGTATTGTTTTTGTGGAACGTTTCTTGTGTCGGGGAACAATAAGAAAAACATCTAAATGGGCACTTCAGTTCATTTGTTTTGTTCTATGGGAATGAAACGGTCTCTAGGAATAGTTCTAGAGAAACAAAATGAGACCTGTTTTTTGTATTCTCATAGCACCAAAACATTCTCTCCCCCAACCTCTCCTCCACCCTTGCTCTTTGTAACTCCCCTGCCTCTGCATCTCCCACTCTCATGCCCTAAACTATGGCCATCCTTCCCATCTGTCATCTGTCATCTGTCATCTGTCATCTGTCATCTCTTATCTCCCATCTTTCTCCTGTCACCCTCTACAGCTCCCCTCGCCCCCATCCTTATGACTCAAGTGGCATGCCTTATCACCTCTACGGCCATGTTGTCAGCCTTGGTATTAGGGTTGAAATAAATGTCTCTCTTTGACACATTAGGATACTAGCCTAAGGATGGTAAGCGGTGTGGTTTCGGTGAAACAATATGATTTGATTCAATTCATGGTGTCAAACGTAGAAACCAAAAGCAAACCATTTATTAAACAATTATACAAGTCAAACTATTTCCTAGAAAATTCCGCATCCAATAATCTTCTCTCATAGTTTTTTTGTTAAATAACGTTTAAATGGTTGCTTTTAGGGGGAAAAAAAAAAAAACATAAAAAATTTCATTAATATGGGAATGATGCCATGGGGATGTCAAGGATTCAAGATGGTGTTAGTTATTTAATATATAAATAAAAACTTAATTTGTTTTAATCGGTTTAAACGTTTCAATCTTTCAAATTTAAACCAAACCATTCAGCTAAACACTCATTTTTCAAATCAAAATGTTGCAATTCTGGTGTGAATGACTTGATTCGGATTCGATTTGGTTGACACCCTTACTAGCCTCCTACGATATGAATTAGAGTTTCTGCAAATACAACCCGTAAACAATGCTCCTCTACTTAAAACCCTAACTGACGATCAGGAGTGTTTTCACACAGCTCCATTTGATAATTAACAACAAATTATGGCTCTACTAGTATTACCAAGGAATTTCGGATTCTATCCTTCTCCCATCGTTTGTAACAGAAGAGCACCAAGACCAACTTCTTGGGGTGTCAAACCTTAGGCCAAACCGGTTACACCGATCAAAATGATTGAACAAAGTACAAACTAAACTGAACCTACCCTTTATTGGGCCAATTTTGGTTTGGGGTATTATTGAACTGGCTGAAAACCGGATCGCATTGGACTAACCAAAAACCACACGAGCATGAAATCGGACAAAAAATGAACCAATACCGATACCACTCTGGATCCTGTGGATCAGACTGGATCGGACTGATTTACTCCTGTTTAAAAAAAATAATAATAATAAATAAATAAAATAAAATAAAATAAAATTATTATTACCTTTCTACCGTTCGGTTGTGCCAGTGAATCAGTATGGGATCAGTCTCAACCAATACCAATCAAATCTGGATGACTTCAGCGATCCCGATCTGATTTTTGAAACTATGATCTTGAATCCTAAATGACTAATTCTACAAGACAAAAGTCAGGAGCCCAGATTCTAATGCCTGTGACAGTTACTGTACAAACAATAGATGATGCGAAGAAAATTTTCATCTCCATAACAAGTTTCCAATTGTGCAGCAGCTGAAGAAACACACTTTCTCAGGAATACAGTCTCACGCGTGTCGTTATTGGCTCACGGCACATAGGGCACAATGATAAGCTTGGGCCACAGTCCTTGCAGGTCTAAACCAAAAGAACAGACAAATAAGAGATTGGTTGCTGTTAAATACAGTTATAACTTCACCTTTATTGAGATCAACTGTAACATCAGATGCATCCAGCACATTACAATATCTAACATGGCTTAACATGTGTGCACACATTGCATGATGTATATAGACTCTTGAACGAGTAAAGGTATAATTTTTTTCCTTTTATATAGTTATATTATCTAGATTTGATAGCATTCAAAATCCCTAGTACCAACATGTTGCACTTTTTTGTCCAGGACCCAATGGCAGTAAATTCTATATGTAAGTGGAAGATTCAAATCATTCAATAGATTCATGGCTACTTTATGAAGTTCTGTTTGATAATCCAAAAGAAACAACAGACTTGATGTTTGGGATATCCAATCAGTTGCTTCTGTAGGAATAATGACGAGATAAACATATTGTGAAAACATCAATTGGAACGTCTGGATAAAAGTATGCGTTGGAAAAATTAGTAAAGACATTTCACTTCTCAAGCACTTTATTTGCATGGTACTATGTGTGTCGCAGATTATACTATTGGATTACCAAATTAATATGCTAAAGGATTGCTTACCAGGTGACCACATCCAAATGCCATGTCCTTTGGGTTTGTCAAGCAAATGGGGCAGACCTGGAGCAATGACAAAGAAATATTTCTTTTTCTCAACACCATGTACGCACAGGACATAAAGTTGCAGTCTTGGAAAAAAAAAATTAGCTGTTTACCTGCTCTGTGGATGTTTCATGCTCGACTGACTGGAAGCTTGTCATGTGTGGGTATGTTCTAACAGAATTATCATGCTCGATAACTTCGCGCGGAGGGGGAAGTGGATTTGAACGTGGTGCTCCTCTACTATTTCTGCATGATTAGATTAAATTAAGGGCTCAGTAATCCCCAAACCCCAGTTTTAGAAAGTAACACTCCATATCTAATTACTAGTTCACAAGACTGCTGGCTTACTCCACAATCCTCAGTTTCTGCATGGCTTTATATTGAAATGGGATTTCCATCAGTGCACCGAGTGCAAAGGCTGCTTCTTTCTTTGACATTTCCTTGTTCTCAGACATAATCTTTGAGAAGTTTACAAACTGCATAAGACAAGTTCTTCACGATATTAAAGAAAAGGAGGGGAAAAGGCAACAGCCCACTTGTCAGGCAGAAAATCTGCTGTCGGTCATTACGAGATTAAAGAAAGGGAGGGGAAAAGGCAACAGTCCACTTGTTAGGCAGAAAACCTGCTCTCAGATGAGGCAAATATACCAATCAGGAAGATATGGAACCAGATAGAGTGGATGGTTGAATAGGATTGGTAGAAGAACCCAACCAATTGAGCTACAGATAGAGACTTAAGATGTAAGCAATGCATACAGAGATGGCATCTTCATTTTAGTGCCTGCTGCATTCGCCTGAGTCGGAAGGAAGACAATGAATGATTTGTTTAGGGAAAAAAATTATAATTAGCACATCAGTGTATTTGGGAACCTTGTAACATATTCCCCTGCTTACTAAAAGCTGATGCCATAATGTCAAAGCAATTTACTGCACATGCCAATCAGCCATGTCCCTCTTTTTAAACAAAGCAATTTATACTCTTGTAAGTTGTAACCTAACTTTTAAGGGCGGAGGTTGGGCATGCCACTAGCTTTCCGAGAGCTAGTGGCTCAACCAATGGGAGGGCTAGGATGGGAGGGGCAGGGGGACTTTTCCAAGGGGGGGGGGAGGAGAGAGACACTGGTGGGCATGGTGTTAGCATGCCCAGCCTTTCCCCAACTTTTTAGTTAGGACAATGATATGATTATCTCAAATATTAATTAAACAGAGTTGATCATAGGGGCTACATTTCCATTTAGCACTCGTAATTCATAAAATGTTAGCAGCTCCCTTCTCTTCCATTCTTCAAGTTTCAACACCACAAGGGCAACAGCACAAAGAGTCCAAATTTCTGTATCAGCAGTAAACTAATGTTTATATTCTAGATATCGCTGTCCTCTATCTCACAGCTTCTTCAAGTTTTCCGTGTACTAACTTGAACAATCAATAAAAGAACAATTTCAACAGAATTAGAAAAAGAAGTTACCACTAAGTGACAAACATAAGTCAAGTACGATGGCAACAGAGGATGGTACAGGAACTGTTCATTCTGTCATTTATATCATTGTTTCAACGCAATGTTTATTAGGTTATAAACATTCAATGATGATATATTAAAGCACCCACTTAAAAGAAGACGTTAGTCAAATTGCTGAACCAAACTCGTTATAGGTTTAAGTGCAAACAGTGTTAGAAATATTAAACATATGTTAAAAAAGAAGAAATAGGAAACTAGAAATAAACATTAAAATGTAAACCAGATTTGTTGTTGTCAAGTAAGTAATTTTTAGTACCTGGAAGTTATCAAATGACCGATGAGGAATGTTATCATCAAACTGTTGCATTGCATCCCATGGTCCATCCCCCACACCAACCAAAATAATTGACAAAGGATATTGACTAAATATCAAGACACTCCATTAGTCAATAAAATTCATCAAAGAGAGCATATATTAAATTCAAGTAGTCCAAATCCCAACGCTTGTTACCTAGCTTCAACTATGGAATTTATAGTTGCTTGTTCTTGCGGACTAAATCTTCCAGGTTGTAAATCAACACTCCTTGCAACCTGTAAATGTAAAAGGGAAAAGAAAAATAAATCCACAGCAATCAGTATGTATGTATATAGGGAAGGGCTGAGCCTAAGGTGTACCCTACACCTAGATACATTTCATTTTTCATTCATTTATTAAAGGAGAGAGAAAAATGGTAATGCATGTAGGCGTAGGGTATGCCTTAGGCTCAAAGAGCCTTTTCCCATATATTATATAAAAGTTTTTTGATTGGGAGCGTGGCACCTGTGCCAGCGCCCTGACCAATGAGAGCTCGCAGGTGGGCATCAACTAGGGGGTGCAGTGGTATTTTGCACACCCCCAGCATCTGGGTGCAGGGGGACACTCCCGGACAGAAATCATGAACCCTGCCAGTCTGGTTTTGCCTACACCAAGAGGCAGGCGGGTGTGAAAAGACCACGCTGCCCCCCCTGCTCTATGCTGCTGACGATGCTCCTGCATGCCCTCCCATTGGCCCTATAAGCTGGTGTTGCCTACACTAGACTGGCGGGGTTTTTCGCCCTATATATAAGCCATTTATATATGCCACAAAATAAATTTTTCCTTTTTATAATGAAGCCACAGAAGAAAGATCATAAACCTGCCCATCAGCAATTATGACTAGGACATGATATTGCCAATTACTTCTCTCCACTATATCAATTGATGCATCAATAACTGGTGCAAAAGAGGTTGGACCTGAATGCAAGCCAATGTACAAGAGGATAGTCGATAAGTAAACCGGATCAGGAAATTATTCATTCAAACAGAGATTTATAAAGGCATAAAGATACTATTAATCCAAAAAGTTAATGTTCAATAAATTTGCATCCACTGAAAAAAATAATATTATCAGATCCATATGTACAAATTATACTTCAATGGAAGGCTTCAAAAGAAGAAGAAAAAAGTGAAAAAGAGAAGAAAAGAAGCCACATCTGTTTTTTCTTGGACAAGCTGAGTCAAATCATGACAAATTGGGATACACCGATACACAATTTTCATCAACATGAATTAACGAACAAAAGCACCTAAAGAAATTAAAGAACAAGATTATGTCATATATGTTCACAAGTTGCCCAACCAGCACTCAATCAATATTAGCAGTCATTGGTGCAGCATAAAAGTTATTCAGAAATTTCTATGCCAAGAAAACATTTTCTTGAGTATTTTACAGAATGGTTTTCTTCCCATAATGATTGAAAAGGTTATATGAAGATAGAAAAACCATAGTAAAATTCGGGAATTAGAATCTGAAACCTTGTCAAGT
Source organism: Macadamia integrifolia (assembly GCF_013358625.1). Taxonomy (NCBI): domain Eukaryota; kingdom Viridiplantae; phylum Streptophyta; class Magnoliopsida; order Proteales; family Proteaceae; genus Macadamia; species Macadamia integrifolia. Next base: position 29,269,089 of record NC_056568.1, read on the forward strand.
TCTTGGTGAGATGTTTGGATTCATTTGCTAAAACCAAACCATACATCAGATGACAAAAAGGGAGACACAAGAGGGAGGGAATGAAATATCATGTAAATATAAACAAGCACTGCAATCGAATACACGTAAATGTATGGATGAATAGTTGTTCTAAAAAACAATTACATAAGTCAACTTATTTGATACAAATATAGCAGCCATAAAATAAGAGTAAGCCTAAAATAATCCAACCCCTATACATCTACCTTCAAAATATGATGAATTCCCAGTTTTAGTTTCTCCAGAGGCAAAACAGGATGGGAAGTTTCAATAATCTATTCTTCCAGATACCCTTACTTTGATTGATATTAGCACAGTGTATTGACTTCTCATTGAAACTTCACTTTGAAGAGTAAACAAGGGTGGTGGAAACCATGGAATGGTAAATTTTTGTTGATGTACAACAATATATGTCAGACAAGTAAAATAATTACAAAAGAAGTTCACCATGGGAAGTGACTTGGGATTCGCACTTCATCTGTAACATTAGTTGCTTGCACCACTTTTAACCATGTACTCAGAAATGCATTCATGTGTGTAAGGTAGGGTGGTGATCAGCTAACCCGACCAGTTCTTGAAATGTTAAAAGCCAGAATTATTTTTTTACCAATAGTGGACCCAATATTGAACTCTGAAAGCCTCTTACATCTTGTGATTAGTTTCAAACACCACTTATAGGTCCATTACGTCTATATGTCTCAAGAACACCTTCTAGCCCAGATCATTTTTAGCAACAATGAAGTAGCAGTAAACCTAGGGGATCCAAGCTTAACACCATACTTCTGTTAGCAACTCGTTGTTTCAAGTATCCAGATCAAATCAGGTGGATCAGCATTGTAAACTCGAGATTGCAGAGCCTGATCCACTGATATGACCTATCCAACCAATAATTCCGCTGACTAATTTATTTGCCCCTGTTTCTGACCAAACTTGGCCGGATCAGTTGGTATTTGCACTGTCAGCTAGGGATTGGATCTCAATCAGGATTTTGTTCCAATCCTGGACCCGTTTTGAATCCTTGTAGCAGTTTGGCCACCATATATTATGTCAATTCAGTTACCATGGAATTCTGCTATTTAAAAGTGATTAGATTCCTTGAACACATTCCTAAGATGAGTAAAACCACATAATTCGAACATCCATAAGTACAGACAATTCTTGGCTGAAGTTTCAGTTGAGAGTTCTCACTAGAACAATTTTGATCAGTGAATTAATTTATTCATCAAATTGAGCAAAGTGTATACAGGGGTGTAGCCAGACACAGAATTAAAGCAATACAAAAGGCTAACAAATTACAGCAGATAAATACTACTGGAAAAGCAGAAAATATTCTTTAGATAGCCATATTGAGAGGCTTAGCAAGGCAAATAGCTTGATTTGAGTGATATGCAGAGAAAATCTAGAAAATTTTGATCATAGTTTTAAAATCCAGTGTTTTTCATTCAACTTGTTGGGGAGGTTAGTGGTGGTGGTTGGTAACCTCTTGATTTTCATTAAAACTGGTAATCAAACTGGAAAAATGGAACTGGATAGGCGACCAGTTCCTGCTAAATGTGGTTCAACTCGCCAGTCTGGTCCTGTTTCAAAAGTCTGATCAATGTCACAGAAAGATAAAGGATTCTCTGTATTGATCATATATTGAAGTTCAGTTATTTCAATCATAGGAGTAACTCCTTTTCATTGACTGTGCATGGAGTTGAAACTGAATTAGAAATATGGAAAGAAATATGTTACAAACCTGACAATTTTAAATAAGGAATAATTTCTCTGTATCTTGCAAGGGCCTCCTCGAAACCATGACAAGGTCGGTGATCAGGAAAGAAGCTGAATACATATTTATCATGTGTTGATGCTACAAGGGAAAAGGAACCCCCCAAAAACACATAGTGAGATAACTAGTTAAATGATTTGTTCTAGGCATAACTGTGAAAGAATACTAACCATCGCCAAATCCAAAACAAGGTATCAAATTATCCTCATCAAAAGGAGACAATGTGCGGCCAATTACAGAAATAGCTTGCTCATATGGGTTAGGAATGCTTCCAATTGCATGGAGGCTTCTCCTATTGAATGAATACTTACCTACAATCAGTACATGGTAGTGCTTATTTCCAATAATTGAATAATTTTGAAGAAAAATAATTCTAAATCTATTGGAAACTGATCTGATCACCTGTCCACTCATTGCTCTTTGTAAAGTCAATACCAAGGATTAAATTTGATGACTCAAGACCAGCATCTCTTAATGCAGAAATAACCTGAAAATATGAGTACCATATCTCTTTTTCTTATCTGAAATTAATTAACAAATGCAGCTTATATACTAAATTCACATGACTGACAAAACTGTTCCCTTCCACTAGATTCATCAGAATATTTTTCCCCCATACAGTTTTGCATGGAGAAACAATATTGATGTAGTTAACTACATTTATTATGCTAAGGTCTAATTGAGTTGAGTTGAGTAGTATTCTATTGCATTGCTCATTTTAGTTGATTATTTTTCCTCCTGGATTCCTCCCTATCTATCAATTTCAGATTTTAAAATTACTTGTTCAAGGTTATTTCCATATGTTTTTCAATCTTCCCAGGACCTGGACATTCACTCATACAACAACAACAAACTCAGCCTTATCCCAACTTAATGGGTCGGCTACTGGGGATTCCCTCATAGATTTTATTAATATTTTCTATTACTGTAATTGTAGAGTATATGAGGTCCAACAGTGGGCGAGCTTGTAGCTCAACGGTTAAGTTGCACTATTGCAACATGTTGGTCATAGGTTCGAAAGTTGGAAACAGCATCCCCCGCAAAACAGGGGGTAAGACTGTGTACATTTGCCCCTCCCAGACCATGCAGTAGCGGGAGCCTCGTGCACTGGATTGTTCTTTTTTATGAGGTCCCACAGTGAAGAAATTTTTTCATTGACTTGTTCCTTAATTCCTTTTAGCAAATCCAGAATCCAAACTAGTTCCAGACTTTTAATACTGAGGTTTCCCTAGCTTCAAAATCAACATTATGAAAATTGTAGAGTGATACAAAATAATTCTTTGACAATTAATCATCCTGATAATGAGATCAAGATTATTGAACAAATAAAAACTATGTATTCTTCATATTATATTAGACATGACAATCCACCACAAAACAATAGAAAGACTACACTACACAGAAGAACTCAAATCTCTTATCAATCAATAGAATGAAAGCACATATCAGGGCTTCCTTCCTTAGTATAATCAGCTTCAGCTTGATCCTAAATCTTGGTGGATTGTAGGATCCTAGTTTGATTAAAAACCTAGAGCTTGACTTGTAGGCGCAGAACATATATGACTAAGTCTCATCCACAAAAGGGGAGATCATAACATTTATGGTCTTTACAGGAGTTGAGCCACGGTTAACAAACACATATTTTCCTGTTGATGTTTAATTTGATGAAGTCCCAGTTTTCAATCTAATTTGGCAATGGCACCCTAAGGTGCTTTCTAACTCCAGATTGTGCCACCAATGGGTAAAAAGATGATAAATTGTCTGACACTGAATTAACAAATATAGCAGATTGAAAATTTCAAAAGCTTCTGTTAAATGGTGTTAAAAGATGACATCCACAAAAATTATGACAAACACCTCATCCAGAGAGCTGAATTTATCAGGTATGTAAGTGGCTTGCTGCCGCATGTTCTGATAGTTGTGAACCTCAGAACTCCCTGCGTAAGGAGGTTGCTGCCGAATTTTATCACATTCAGAACTCCCAGCATAAGGAGGTCGCTGCTGAATTTTATCATATTCAGAACTCCCTGCATAAGGAGGAGGTTGCTGCCGAATTTCATCATCATATGAATAGTCCGTTGATTCTGTATTCCCCATACCTAAGAGATTTATATACCTAGGTGGAAAAATAATCCTGTAAAAAAAGTGAAAGAAAAGAGAAATCACCTTCAATACCTTTTTTTTTTAAATCAACCAAAAAATAATGCATCATATATATTTTTTTTTGGACGAATAAAATATATATTAACCCAAGAAGAAAGAATTATACAAAGGGAAGGAGTGGGGGGGAGGGCATAGGGCCATACAAAGGGACAAGCCCAACCAAAGAAAAACTAGAGGATCCAGACCCTCAAGGGGTGGGGGGGGGGAGAAAAGATAGCCGGAGATTCCATGAGTGGATGATGTGTTTGTTCTGGGGGGAGTCGGGGACCGAGCGGGACGGGATGGAGGCAACTTTGGTGGAGACATCGAAGGAGATGACCTTCCAAATGGGAAGACATCGAAGGAGATGGCCTTTCAAATCCCATCAAAGGAGCGGGAGTTGGATGTCCATCTACAAAGATTTCTCTCCATCCAAATGTGGTTTATGGCGGCACAAAAAGCAAGCTTCCCAATAGTGTCACAAATGAAGGGGCCCTGAAAGGACATATCAATCCAAATCCATTCCCTATTGAAAGGGAGGATTCTCCTGCGAACAGGCCAACAATGAGAAAGAACATTCTTCCAAATAGTGGAGGAAAAGGGGCAAGAGAAGAAGATGTGATCTACAGTTTCATCTCCCCTCCTGCAAAGGCAGCAGGTAGAAGGGATCTGAATATGGCGGCGAAGGAGGAAAGCCTGAGTGGGAGGCAGTCGGTGAGGGCCTGCCAAACCGTGAAATTGTGACGAGGGATATGGCCTTTGAACCATAGGATTTTACGCCAAGGGGCAATTTGACCCTTAATCTTAACCAGGTTCCAGGCAAAGGAGAAAGTGAACTTTTTGGAGGGGGAAGGGTTCTAGATGATGGAATCCTCCTTCTCCAAGTGGTCCTGAGGAAGGAGGGGGAGGGACGCCCAAATGTTGCTTTGAGAGCTTGGCAGGGGGGAGGCGGCCCAGCCCTCTGGGTTGAGGACAGAGGAAACAGGGGCCAATCTGTCCAAACCCGAGGAATAAACCGTTCTGGGACTGAGAAGATGAAGGAGGATACCCGAGGGGTGCCAGGGGTCCAACCAGAGAGAAGTCGAGGCACCATTTCCTATAGAGTAGGAGATGGCCCCGAGGGCAATAGGTCTAAGGCAAAGGATGCCTCGCCAAATCCACAAAGAGTTAGGGAGAGGGGTGGCAATCCAAATAGAGTTGGACTTAAGGAGGTGGGAGTAAACTCAGGAGACCCAGATACTGTTTTGCATTGAAGCAATTCTCTAAATCAACTTGAGGATGCCCGCTTTCTTCATGCCTTTTATGCACCGAAGGCTAAGGCCACCCTCAGCTTTGGGCAAGCAGACAGAATTCCAACTAAAAGAGCGGAGGAATCTGGTGGAATCGGTTCCTTTCCAAAGGAAGGAGCTGATGAGGGACTAAATGGCTTTTGTGGTGGAGGGGGGAGGACGAAGATCCCTGACCAATATAGGTACATGGATTGGAGAACAGATCTGGAGAGCTCTAGGCGGCCCGCATAGGATAAGAGCTTGCTCTTCCAGAGCTGAAGCCGCTTATGCAAGAGGTCAAGAATAGGGGTGCAGTGGTGGGCCGAGAGCCTGGCAGGGATGAGGGGGAGACCCAAGTATTTAACTGGAAGAGAGCCAAGGGAGAATCCCGTAATTTGAAGGAGAAGCTCCTTCAAGGTTCCAGAGATCCCAGAGGTGAAGAGGCAGGACTTGAAGAGATTGATTTTGAGACCCGAGAGGCTCTCAAAAAGGCAGAGCCGCAGGGTTTAAAGTATCTCCGATACTGATACGATACCCTCCGATACGTATCTTAAATTTAACCGACCGATACGATACACACCGATACAATACATAGAATTTTTAAATTCCTTTCGCATTGATATATATCCTACGATACATGCCAAAACGCATTGATACACCACCGATATGATACAATACACACCGATACGTATCGATACTCTATGGAAAATATAAAATCGAGGTGAAATGTATGTTTCGGAATGTATTAGTACGTACCGATACAGTGCGCTACGATGATATAATGGCTAAGATGGGTCATTTTTCAGAAAAAAACACGATTTTTTGAGGGGTTTTTGTTCCAAAATTGCTGCCAGCCATATTTCCCTCTAACTAAAGTAGAAATCAAGATTGAAAACAAGGATTTTGCATTTATAGGACAACTACAAACCTTGAATTCTTAGTGTAATACCCTCAATTTAGTGTTTATGCATAATACATGTTATCAATAGCTTTTTTAACAATTTTTTTATGCAAATGTGTTTAAAAGTGTTTCCTATCCATTTATGTGCGTATCTTGTGCGTATCTTAGCGTATCTCTGATACGATACGATACCCTCCGATACGTATCTTAATTTTGACCGACCAATAGGGCAACCAATACCGATACTTTAATCCTGCCGCGGAGGGAAGTCATGATGGACGAGATGGAGGAGGGATCGGCTTTTGAGAAGATCATGAGATCATCCGCAAAAGCAAGATGAGTGAGGCAGATAGATTTACATTTGGGGATAGGGGAGATAAGGTGGAGGTCAGTGGAAGATTGGATTGACCTAGAAAGGACTTCAAGGCCAAGGGAGAAGAGATAGGGGGATAAAGGGCAACCTTGGCAAATCTCAACAGAGGAGTGAAAGTGCCCCGTGGGGCTTCCGTTGATGAGAACGGAGAACATGGGGGAAGAGATGCAGGCATAGATCCAATGAACAAAGTTAGGGGGGAAGGCCATCATGAGAAGGGTGTTGCAAAAGAAGTCCCATCGAATGGAATCAAAAGCCTTATGGATGTCCATTTTTAGAAGCATGACAGGGGAGTGGGATTTAGGGTCAAAGCCGCGAACAATTTCATGGCACAAAATGATGTTGTCAGCAATCCTCCTGCCAAAGATGAAGGCAGATTGGTTTTGACTAACCAGGGAGTTGACAACCTTCTGGATGCGAATGGAAAGAATCTTGGCAATGAACTTGTAGATTAAGTTGCAAAGGGAGATGGGGCGGAAGTCCTGGAGGGAGGAGGCTCCCTCAGACTTGGGGATGAGGCAAAGGAAGGTGTGGTTAATTCTCAAGATTTGGGCAGGATTGAGAAAGAAACTTCTAACAACCCGGATGAGGTCATCCCTAACAATATTTCAACAGGAAGTGAAGAACCCCATACTGAATCCATCAGGCCCCGGGGCCTTGTTGGCTTTGTGGGAGAGGATGGCGGGGGAGATCTCATCATCAAAAGAAATGGATTGGAGAGAAGGGAGCAAATGGTTAGGAACAAATTTGTTGACGAGGGGGGAGGGGGTTTAGAAGATCAGAGAAGGAGGAGGCTTCAGATTTGATATCCTCCGGTTTGGCGAGCAAAGAGCCATTCCTAGAAAGGAGGGAGGATATTGAGCTGGCATTGTTCCTAGCTTTAACAGACCGGTGGAAGAAAGCACTATTAGAGTCTCCAAGCTCCAACCACTTGATACTGGATTTCTGCTTGAGGAAACTTTCTTCCTGGGCCAGGATGAGGGAGAGCTCAGCAGATATGGATTTCTCGGCAATAGACAGGGAGGACTTGGAGGGGTCAAGCTGTAGAATGGCCTGGATGGCATCCAGCTATTCGAGATGTTGCTAAAGCACTGAGAGTTCCAAGCTTTGAGAGCAGCTTCAACGTTTCTGAGCTTCTGGAGAGGGAGATGAGGGGGGGGAAGAGAAAGCGTGGACCGGGATGTCCCAAGCTTCTCACACGAGAGGGAGGAAATCCTAGTGGAAGGACCACATATTAAAGAACTTAAAGGGCTTACGACCAAAGGAAGTGGAGGGGTGCACCAAGAGAGAGATGGGATAGTGATCCGAAATGCTTGGGAGGTTGAAGGAAACGTGGGAGTAGGGTAAGGAATCCAACCAAGCCCCATTTACGAGGACTCGATCGAGCTTACAAGCAACACGGTCTGAGCCACAACGACGGTTATTCCAGGTAAGCTTCGAGCCAGACCATCGGAGGTCATTCATACTGATGTCCTCAAGACAGTTATTAAAGGCCCCCACAGATAGGGGTCAATAGGCTCACCACCTAATTTCTCATGGCCGAATCTGACAACATTGAAATCCCCCTCGAGGCCCCAGGGGGCAGGGGAGGCAACCAAGGGGGGAGAGGGAGCGGAGGTCATTCCACAAAGGAATTCTCTCCGAAGCCCGATTGAGGGCATAAACAATGGAGAGGAAGCAATTTATGGAACCAAAGGGATTTGATATGGAAAGATGGATGAGTTGGGAGGAGGAAAACAGGGAGGTGATGTTGAAAAGGAGAGGGTCCCAGAGCACCCAATGCATCATATTAGATATTACAGATAAGGACTGCTATGGGAATGTCTAGATGATAACAGATTTATGAGATAACCGTTGTGAAGAACCACTTTTGGTTCGATGAAATTGGGTATTAACTCTAAAAGTACAATGCAGATAGGTCGAGAGTGTAGTACAATGTCAAAAACAAGACCAAATGATTTTTCGAAGGACCAGGGAGGGTGAATTTCCAGGGTAATTTTCTTGTATGTGATCAGCACAAAGGTGTATTACATTCTTGTCTTCCAGTCTATTTACATGCTTAAATAAAATTATATTAAAAAGGTTTGCATCCCCAAATGATAATATTTCAGTTATCCCCAGAAATATGCCTGAGCCTACGCAGCTGATGAGAAACAAGCTCATGTGCGAACATAATCTAGTCAAGCCTCTTGCGTTTCCTTCAAATAATATTCTTCTGCTCCCTCAAAACTCCCCAAAGAATCATGAGGAGTTATTCTTTATAAAACACAGTCCCCTACACTTAAATGAAACAGCACACCACTTTACAAACCACAAGTAAGCAACACTCTCAGAGTCACCAATCTGCCAAAAATAGACATATGGTATGGTCCTGGCCATCTAAATGGTAAGAAAAGGTGGTGTTCCACCAATCTTCTCCTACCATAAAGTAACACTTATTTCAGTCCCAAAGCTCTTCCCTGAAAGTGATACAGAGTAGGAGCATCAATATTAGGGTCACCACCCAAGCAAAATACCCCACCCTTTTGAGGTCTTTTCTTACTCATACATTTCAAGTAACCTGGACTACCCATGTTTACACCACATGACATGTATATGGGTGGGATATTTGTTTGACATGCAGTTAGCAGCATGATCCTCAGACACAGCTGCGAAGGAGTTAATGACACCTTAATACCATTTTGTTGCTGTATCCCTGTACCCATGGTCATTTCTGGACACATATCTCTGTACCCCAAGTTCCTGAGTTAAGTGGATCCAACTCCTCAATAAACTCCCATGCCCAAACCTGCATAACATTGTGGAGCACAAGATGATCCCCATATATTCACTATATAAGGTCCATGTTCCAACCCATTTTCTAAACAGCAATTTAGCATTTAACAGTGAAAATCCCTCTGCCGTGTTTCTCCATTAAAACCCCTAGTGGCAAATCAACATATTTTGCATTCACCCAAAGCAACCTCGACTTCCCGCTGAATGCATCTGACAGCTGGCAGAGTCGAAAAAAATGATTATAACACATCATGGTAGAAGTTCCATGCGTAAAGCATTAGATACTCTCAGATCCGAATAATTCCATTTTTGTTAGTTTAAGCATCTTTCAAACTCAACCATTTCACTTACCTAATAGTCCACATATCAAGGGAAACTAAAACTATTCCTGATGCAAGTGGAGAGACCATCCTTGTTAAATTTGGTGTGATGGTTCGATCATTAAGTTTATTACATATATTTGGAATTCCTGGACCACCTTTTGTTGAAATGTACTGACTAGAACTTCTAAAGTCCCATATTTGATGCAACCACAATTTGCAGTTTTGCACACACTTCCATTGAGCAAGAATGACCCTCGACACCATATCTTCGGACAAAAACCACACCATATTCATAACATGATAGTCAATATAGTGGAGGATAGCAGATGAAATCAACAGAAGTACTACAAAGCTGACAGAAAAGCTATTGATGGCTTCAAAATTGGAAAACCACAAAACACATGACAGAGTGTAACCCTAATTGTCTCCTCCTGTTATTGAAGAATATAATCTTATCCACACCACCCTTTTTCATTTGAGTACTTATAAAATATCATTACCCCTTTAAATTCTTCAGTCACTCAACCATGGGAAGCTATCAGTAGACATGGTTAAATTGCATAACTCAAAACCAGGAATTCTGTGATTTCGATCTCAGACAATTGCTACCAAAGCGTCATCATCTCCATTAATTCTTAAACTTCTCATGGCTAACAAACATCAAATTCACTCTTCTTAATGTTTTGAATCAACATCTATCCACGAGTCAATTCTTCAAATTAACCACAAACCCAAAAAGACAAATTCCCAACGAACAGTGTCAAAGAAGTCCCTTCTGCTAGAGATTTGTTTACCCAAAAAAAAAATATATATATATATATATATATATCTCAATGAAGAAAAAGGAGACCAGGTTCCTAATTGGAACCAAACAGCATGAATTCAATACAGAAATAAAAGAGAAGCAAATGAAGAGTAACCACTAGAAAGAGAATATTTAAATGTAAAAAAGAAAAGATATCAACACAGAGAGAGAGAGAGAGAGAGAGAGAGAGAACCGAAAAGCTGAGCTGCAGCTAGTTAATCGCTCTTCAAAGTCTTGGAATTAGACAGATCTCCATCGATGGAGTTAACTGAATTATGGGAACTTATGACGGTGTAAGTGGAAGTGACGATGCGTTTCGGTTGTCTTGCTTCTGCCATTCTCTGTTTTGCTAGCAGACAAAGATAGGTTCCTGATTCATCCATCCACACATGCATTGCGTGCCCGGCGTTCTCCACTCCAAAGTCCACAATCCACACCGTTGAGTCCACACTACACCGTCCACCGTCCACCGTCCAACCCTTCTTCCATCTCCTTCAATCAAGGGCTTCCATTTCAACCATAATTTCCACTTTCTACCATTACACGGTGAGTAAAGGCATATTTAGAAGCAAAAGCTCCCTTCCCGTCCTTTGGGTTGAGTTAGATATAGACCATTCTTGGGCTAGCAACGCCTTGGGTGTGAGTGTGTGACCACTTTCGATTCCGTGCCAAGGTGTTTTTAATGGTTGGATGCATGTCAAACACTGTATTGTACCACAAAGAAATTCAACCTCATTCTTAATAGCCCTTGATAAATTACTTGTACTGTTGTACATAACCATGGGATAGATAAGGAGTGCACGGTAGACCCTTGTTTTCATCCAACGATTATGTGCATGGCCGTACATGATATACAATGGGTACAAGACCTTATGTCAAAGTGATACTTGACCGATATTGGATTGATAAATAACATAGAAAGCTTTGTGAGCCCTGTTTTTAGGGCAAGAGGTGTGAGACGAAAGAAAGAGGTGCAGTAATGGTATGACAGATCTAGTGATGGTAAAGGGAGTAGGCCTAGCTCTATGGGTGCTGGGATGGGAGGGGCAAGCGAACTTTTCGAAGAGAGAAAAGACACGGGAACATTGCTGGCACATAGCATTGGCGTGACCAAAAATTTAACCCTAAAATGAAAAAAAAAAAAAAAAAAAAAAGAGTGATAATTAATCGCTTTGTACATGACAGAAAAAATTCTACGAAAAAAAAGAAGAAAAAAAGGTACATGACAGAAAGAAAAGTAGAAAAGGAGAGTAAAGTGATTAGTACCGTTGGTCACATCCCACCCAAGCTTCTTTAGTTGGCTCCTAACAAATATCTTCGGCATGAAGTGACTTAATTGCCTTTTGGGTATTTAATTACAGTGGAACTTTTCCATGTCAAGTTCTCACAAAAGGCCAACTACAGTAAGAAATTAACTTGATCGAATCTATCACTAAAAACTAGAAAAAGAGAGTTGAGGAAGGCAAAAGCATTGAGTTTTTCCACATCATCAGCGCAAAAAAAAAATCATTTTGTGGATCCAACAAAGGAGACTCTACCCGTGCAGCCTTTACCTCCGTGCGTTGAATGCATCACGATGAATAAATTCCCATTCACTGTCAAAATAGGAAAATTCTATCCTCGAATAAATGCTCATAATTTTTATTTTCTTCTTTTAAATATGATTCATATCGAACGTGGATTACCAACATAATAATAAACATATTGCATAAGTACCATATTTACTAACTATGAATGGACCATGAAGTTTGACGTGTAAATGAAACAAGTGATGTTCTATTAGTCCAACGATTAAAACTTCTTTTCTTATTTAGTAGAACAGACAGTTCAACTTTGTTTTACCCAAAAAGGAAAAAAAAATATATATATATATATATATATATATATATTAGACTTTGATATAAGAGAGTGTTCTAGTTATTTTAAGATATACCCATGTGTTGAGATTGGCATTTGGGACTATGAAAATGTAGGATCTATTTATTTATTACTAATTTTTTTGTGCAAATACCCCCAACCACATAGTGAGGGTAGGGGTGAATTTATTCATAATTCAACGAGTAGTACTCATGAATGCAGAAGAACACATCTTCAAAATCCATGGATTGGAATTAGGTCAAACCATTGTACATGTCACCGACAGTGCCCTTCTGGGTAGGAAGTCAGCAATGTTGTTAATCTCCCTTGAAACATAATAAAAAAAATACATAACACAAAATAGGAAGCAAATGAAGAATATCCTCTAATATAGGACCCACAACATATAAAAGTCTTTTTTTTTTTTTTTTTTTTTTTGTTGATCTTATACAAGTGCCCATGGGCTAATTAGAGTGGCAAGAAGTGAGGCCCTATAAGCCAACTAGAAGGAGGAGCCAAGAGGTATAGCAGTCGCTACTTTGTTTGATCAGTAGCACCATGACAACTGTGCTCAGTGATTGTTGGTCAACATATATAAAAAAGGGAGAAAGAACTTTGTCCACCTAATGTTCCCATGCTTAGACACAACCCATGTTTTAGAGTGAAATTGTAAAAAGATGCCCCTGCCCCTAAAAATGGGGGCTGTGTATGGAGTAGGGAATGCAACATGCATACCGTTCCTCTTGCCATATAAAAATAGATTAAATAATAAAAATTAGAGAAACATGCATTACCACCCCCTGAACTTTGGTCTTTATTCAATGCCACCCCCTGAACTTTTCAAAATACCAAAGACACCCCCTAAAAATTAAAAAATTTTCAAATCAGTCCCTGCCATTAGTAGACCCTGTTAAGTGGTAGAACCTCTGTTAGTTTTTTTACAAAATTCCTAAAACACCCCCGACTATTGTGAGTGGTCATATTACCCTCCCTTTCCCTTCTTCTAAACCCACACTCTCACTCTCTCTCACTCATACAAACTTGCAACTGGACCGCTCCCCTCTGGCTTGCAATCGTGAGCACATCTCCCCACCGACGTGCAATCATGAGCACATCCCCCCACCGGCGTGTGATCAACCAAAAGAATTTGACAACACAGAAAAGAATGAATTGAAGAAATCTGCATCAAACACTCTCAAATTTTTTTGTTTATGGGTTTCTTAGGAACTTTCATCACATCACCATCAATAGAAAAATCAGTTAACTAATAAATTGAATCGATTGAATTGATCATAGTGTTAAACGGATAGTCTATTTCAATGTGGTCACAACAAGGTAGGACTCTGATAATAAATGATTGTAATGTGTTTCCATCACCGCATTGCCGTCGCACCTCTCCATTGCTACCCGTCTTGATGCAAAACACACTAAGCTTTTCCATGGCAGCCGAGAAGTCCTTGTAGAAGACGGCCTGATCAGTTTGTACTTCAACACGAAGGGCTTCGTTCTTGGGTCCTGATTCAAAAGATTATTCAACTTGAGCAGCATCATTCCCTTGGGCATGTTCTTGAGAAATGAAGAACAATCTCAAATGTTTTCAAAACTAGATGTGAAACTTAAAGAGATTGAAGTGTTTTGATTAACTCAAGGATTTGGGAATTCTAGAAACCCGATCAAGTGGAAGAGAGAAAACAGAGACCCGTCTGATTCAATAAATGCTAACAAAAAAAGGCAATTTTAGAATCAGGGGAAGCTCACGTTGGTAGATCCAAAACTTAATTTGGAGTGAATATGAACAGATCTGGGAAATCCTTTACGGTCACTGCATAGAAAATGAATTGCTACACAAACACCAACGCCATGAAAGTTCTGATGGATGCAAGAACTCCAGCCGTTCTTTCTAGTTGCTTCAAAACCCATTATTTCACAGTAATTGCAAGAACCCAATAGAAATTTATTTATAAGCGAAAGATGGAGAGATGGGGTCAGAGCCGAAGGATGTAAGTTGTAAGAGGGAGAAGAAGGGAAAGAGAGGGTAATATTTATCCGGTAATTCTTGTTCACGATTGCACGCCAGTGGGGAGATGTGCTCACAATCGTACGCCGGAGGGGAGCGGTCAAGTTGCAGGTTTGTATGAGTGAGAGTGAGAGTGAGTTTAGAAGAAGGGAAAGAGAGGGTAATATTGTCCACTCACAATAGTCGGGGGTATTTTGGGCATTTTGTAAAAAAGCTAACAGAGGTTCTATCGCGTTTGCTAACGACATGGACTGATTTGAAATTTTTTTGAAATTTCAGGAGGTGTCTTTGGTGTTTCGAAAAGTCTAGGGGGTTGCATTGAATAAAGACCAAAGTTCAGGGGGTGGCAATGCAATTTTCTCTAAAAATTATAAAAAAAATCCATGAGAGGAACAATGAGGACGGAAAAGAATCAAACCAACAAAAATCAACAACCTTTGTTCCACTCCCAAAGTCCAAGGGTCCGTTTGATAATGTTTCTGCCGTTTCTATTTCAAGAAAAAAGAAACATAAATTTCCGTTTTTAAAAATAGAAACTTAATTGTTCCATGTTTGATAAGTCATGTTTCTGGAAGTCAATAGTAACCAGCGAAAGAATGGCCACGAGTCATTTCCAGAAACGGCGAAATAGGTAGAAATTTCAATTTTTATTTCTGAAAACAAGTGAAACGAAACAGTTTTATCAAACGCTTTTTGTTCCGTTTCTTGAAACGTTATCAAATAGACCCCAAATGTACAGTGGCAACAAGATATGCAAATTGTAAGGTATCTTGACCACCAACGAGACTAACCAAACCGTTTTTGATTTAGCTCTTAATGTGGGACTGGTTCATGTGTTAAAATTGTTGGTATATGGGTATGACAAAGCTATGGAAATCAGTTGCATCTTGCAAGTAGTAATGTATTTTAACCTCTTCAAACTTTTTGTATTGTAGCCATTTTTCACCACATGAAAGCAGAACTATTTATTCAAAAAAGACATTGAGACATGTCTACGTAAAAAAAAAAAAAAAAAAAAGAAGAAGAAGAAGAAGCAGAAGAAAGAAAGACATTGAGACTTGGAAGAGGTTGAGATAGAGGTGCAAATTTGGCCCCGGCAAGTCTAGGCCCGACTAACCCTGAGCCCAATAGGGCCTGGGCTGGCTAGGGTCGAGATTTCTAGGTCCGGGTAAGGTTGGAGTGGGCCTGGATTGAGGCCTTGGGCTAAACCTAGCCTGGTAAGGCCCTGTATATATAAATATACAACAATTACTAAAAATGCTCGTGTGGTCAGAGAGAGAGAGAGAGAGAGAGACAGAGAGAACACTATTGATAGTTTAATAATTGTTACAAGCAAGGGCAATTCAATTCTTTCTCAAGAAGAGATGGAAACATGCTCAATATCATTTGATTGAATACTTGACTCAACTCCTTATTCTTTGAAGAAACCATTTACTTCAATTGTTTTTTTTTTTCACGAAAATAAGGCATGAGATAACAAATCCAGTGTTTCGATAAGATTTCAACTGTTTATGTCTCTACTCTCTAGCATGACCACTTAATGAAATGTGGAGGGAAATGGGGTAAATGGCCGATACTACTAGAAGGATTCCTCTTTGGCTAATAGGTATTGTAACTGGTATTCCTGTGATCGGTTTAATAGGTGTTTTCTTTAATGGAGTTGACTACGTTGGTAGAGGAATCGAACCATTCTATCAAAACAAAGATGATGGATAAATCTATATACTTAGGTATACGTCCAGAAATAGAATATCAAACGATTAATGACGAGTTTGAGATTGCGTGAGTGCCTATGGAGTCGCTCCTTCCTTGACAACATCTGGGCTGAAATGTTTCGTGTTATGTAAGGGAAGTTATTAGTTAATGGGAGGATGTGGGATAAATCGTGAAGAGTGGATCCATGGGTGTAGTTATGATAAGTAGTGGATTGTAATGGGTGTCTTAGGTGTTAAGTGTCGAGGAAGTTAGAAGATGTGTTGTAACGGCTACCTTTTAGGGTCTATTTATTAGTGAAGTAATAGAAGATAAGTAGAAAGAGCTTCTACATGGAAGATCTTGGATGAGTGGTATCAGGTCTTCAATGGCAATGTGATTTCTAAGATTGGTACTAGCGGTACCGCCAACGATAAAGGGCTTAATGTTTACCGGAGGTTGAGGCAGATACTATAAAGATTGTATGTATTTTAATCTCCCAACACAAATAGTACAGTATGATTCACAATTTAGCAGTGTATTTTGGCAGATTCAGATCACTTTCCCCTGTAAAGTTAAATGCACATCCAATGATAGAAATTTAATTAATTAAATCCGATGGTTCTCAACTCGCTAGCATACCTGATACCTGGGTATCATGCTAGCATTCCCATCTCTCTCCCTTTTACAATTGTAAGTTACCATGTTAAAATGATGGGTGAGGGTTGGGCATGCTAGCAGGTGACCCAAGAATAGGGTATGCTAGCACTTGTTGATCATTGGCTTTTGTCAGTTTGATTTGATTCATTGGATTCACATTTACTATTTTAATTTTAAGTATATAAAGAGAGATAAATACTCAACATAGACAATACAATTTTCCAATTCGTCTACTCCTCCATCCATGTTCTGTCATTATCCGTTGTTGCAGAGTTCACGGTTGTAGAAATGCAACCCTAAAATGATGCAGAAGATAATGAAAAAATAAGAACAAATAATGCACACGGGTTTACGAGGTTCGGGAATATTACCTACGTCTCAGTGAGATGAGATTCTGCTTCACTATCAATAGAGAATAATGTTACAGTACCAATACTCTTTGAATTAAACTGTGACATAATACAAGACATCGTACACCAACACACGATTTCACAAGTTTTTTTTTTCCTTAAACAAAAAAGCAAGAGTGGACAAACTGCTCTTGCAACTCTTTGATGCGCCTGTGTTGCTTGTAGCTAGAGTACCCACCACTACCACAATCATCATCATTCCTAATCGGGCCACTATCGCTAGCAACATCATTCCTAATCCAGTAATCCCATTGTTAGACCAGCGTTACTTCTATTACTTCAATATTCCTTCATTGACCAACGACCGATTGGGGAGAAAGTGGAACACTACATCACACCTACCTTTAATTAGTGACATTGTTTGTAGAACCATCGCAACATCCCAGGGCCTAACACGTCACATTAGAGAAAGAGGGAAGATGAGATTTTTTTTGGGAAAAGTACTTGATTACCCACTAATGGGTTTGCTTTTATAGAAATACCCATGCTGTGTTTGGTTCCACAAATTTACACAAAACAAGTTTGTGTATTACAAAAATACCCAAAACAGTATTCGATGTACACCTTCCCTCGTATGCCTACTAATTGGGCATGTCTTCTCCTACAATCGGCTCCGATTTCTCTTAATTCTCTCCCCCAATCGATTCTTCAAGGTCTGATTTCAACTCTTCCTCCCGCCCTCCAATGCCATCCCTTGCAACATTGTTGTCATAGCCATCACTGTTCTCGCCAGTAATTCCTCTGCTCTCTCCCTTCTTTTGTTTTCTTCTCCCTCCTGCAATTCCATCCGCCACTTTCTTTTTCTTCTTCCTGCAGCACCTCCTGCTTCCACCCCTTGCTGCAGCCCAACCCTCCCCATAAACCTCCACCCGATATTTCATTCCACATAGAGATTTAAATTCACAACTAAAACCAAACAAGGAGGAGGCAAAAAGCATCATTTTCTGGATTGATGGCCTAGTCTTATATAAAAACAGTCTCAATAGAGTGGGAAGAAAAGTGTGAAAGAGATGGGTTCGACTTCAACAGGGAATCAAGAAAAGTTTGAACAGAAAGTCCCGAGGCTTCTATGTCTTCACAACTTTATAGTTAGCAATGAGATCATGAAGAAACATGTTCACAAAAAACACAATCGGTTCTAGAGAAGATGAATCTGGTCTTCCTCGATGCTCCCTTCCCTACTTAAGGCAAATTTGATGTTGAAGACATCTTTGTTTCTCCCTATTAAAGATTCTTTCTCCCTATCCCTTCCATTCTTAATTATTGATGTCCGCATCTAACTAGCATAGATTAAAACTGAGAAATTGAATTTTGTTTTTAGGTATAAGATTTTAGGGTTCATAAGTTTCTCCTAGGTTTTTGTTTTCTTTTATTTTTTTTTATCCTATGTAATTTTTCCTATTCCTTTTTTAAACAAAGAAATTTTTTATGGGAATTAACGCTTTGCTTGTATGGTGTTCATGTGATTTTTAGGGAGCAAATCTTTCTACAACGGTGCAAATCTACTGGCAAAAGTGCCTCCTCTAATTCTTCTACCTTTTTCTCTTAAATTTTTCCCTTCTCCTTTTTAGTTGAAACGTTCTTCTGATCAAGTCTCTCCTTTATGTATTGATTAAAAAGAAAAAAAAATGAGATTAACTTAGAAGAAAATTTTAAAGATGAAGTTTCTGATTGTAATTGTTGTTGCAGAGTTATTCAACAACCTCCTTCTCTCACAAAAGCTTTAGAGCTGATCAGAGGGCAGAGAATTAGAACGAATCAGAAATATTATAACCGATTAGAGGAGAATATTTGCCCAACTCGTAGGCATACGACAAAAAGGCGTATGGTGAGCATTGTTCTGGGTATATTTGTAATACTCAATCTTGTCGTGGGTAAATCTGTTGAACGAAACACATCGTGGGTATTTATGTCAAAGCAAACCAATAATGGGTAATCACGTAATGGTATGTGGAGGCGGACAAGTCACTAAAATACACTTGCTGTTAACACTATAACGGTATGTGGAATTGGGCTACTCGTCACAATCTACATGGGGAGTGGCAAGCTGGCTCTGGCCGTGATGTCCACTAGATCTCCCACACCCAGTGTCGTCCGTTTTAGAAGAATCTTTGATTCTCTTTTGAAAAAATGTAAATGAATTTCTTTGGAGTAATAAGACTTCCAATTATGAAACTCGTAGAGAAAGAATCACAATAAATGCAAAGGAGGGGGGCATCTTGTACCCAGATGCGAAGGGCTTGCACTAAGATTTCCATATAGATGAGGTGGGGTATTAGTATAATAAACCAGCGATGGATGGTCTAAATTCACAAGAATAAGCAGCCAATAGAGGTGAGCTCGCTCACATGCAATCACCTTCGATGTTGCATTTATGTAGGTATGATTGTGGGTCATCGATGACCCATCCGTGGGTTGCTCAGGCGGTTAGGGCGAATTGGGGATTGTGGATAGGCGCACGGTCTCAGGTTCGATTCCCCATCTTTGAATCTGCGATTTAAGTGGAGATCACGGCGGTGGATTGCTGTGCTAGCCTCCCTGAGGATTAGTCGAGATGCGCGTAAGTTGATCCAAACACCTTGGTTAAAAAAAAAAAAAGATTGAGGCTCATCAATGAATAATTAAGAGATTGATGAAGAATATGGTGTTGCTGCTGATGACATTGAAGGGAAGGCTACCGTTGAGAACTTGAGATGGATTCTTTATTTATTGAAACTGGTATAGTATAGATAATACTTCTTAATTATTTTACTGAAATGTTGAAACAAACCATAGCCTTTTTTACAGTGGCAAAGCTAATCACGATGCCCGCCTTAATAAATTTGAAAAAGGGTCCAAATATTTGCCACGTGGTATATATGATGGAGCTAACCTAGATTTGTGAACTGAGTGACTTCAGGTCCCTGTTCACATATAAAATTTCAGTCCAAACGGAGTTTTGTGAGCTGTTAGAATAAAGATTTGAAAATCTTGATTACAAAAGAATGCTTATAAGTGTCTAGAGTATCTTCTATTTGAAAAAAAAAAAAACTATTCGGAGTACCCTAAGCATGCATAAACATATATGGGGATGCATTTCAATACAAAGAAATGGTATTTGATTAAATCTTACTATAGGGACGGATATCCGATGCATGTACGAGCTATCCAATAGTAACATTTGCAATATCAGCATCCCACATGACACGTGAGATGGGTCACATTGATAAACTTACATAGTTGTTTGTATTTTGTAAGACACCAAAACGACTATAAACATAAGGGAATATGCTCTCCATGCCGCCATGTGAGCGTACACGAGCATCCTCTCTCTCTCCTCTTTACATGAAATGACATTGCTACCCTCCTATAAATGAAGCAAATTAGTCGCAGCTAATTGGTGCATGCGCTCCTCTATGTTGCTTGCTCAGATAACCCCCTCTCTAAATATAATCATGAATAGATTTAGCCATTATTGTTGACCTCCTAAAGAGTTAACATGAAAAAGGCAAAGGGTTTTCTAGATTGTCAGGTCTATAGTGCATCAATTTTCGCCATGTAAAATGGTGATGTGGCAATTTCAGCCACATGGATGGGTATGAGATGATTTGAATTTGCTAAAAGTTAAATTTAAGACTTCCTTCTCAAGTATGTTAAAGCATTCTTTTGGTATAATCGGCTACCCCTTTGGTAGTCTTAACTTTTCAATTTATCGGGGAAAAGTCATCCACACAATTGTAGTGTACACCCCCTAGACGACTTCTCTTCTCTCTTCATTTAATGACAAGGGTCCCTATTTACAAATCAACATTCACTGAAACTCCTCTGTCTCTCTAAATATGTACGATACTATTATAAGGGGGCAGTGTGTTGATCCCTCTCACCAATTGAAAAAATTAGTTTAGATAGACTTCAAGTATTAGTATGGCATCTTGAGTTGACTTATCCATAAAGTTTATTCAATCTATTATGCGGTAGGTATTTTGATGGTATAAACGATATCTCTATAGTTTTTTTCCTCTATGGATATGATGGGGTATTGTAAGTGACAAGTTGGCTTAGTTGCCATGATCCTTTCAAATTTAGTACTGTGTCGCATAGATTCTTCCTTCCTCTTCCCCCAACCATCTAGTATTTGCAATTCTATCTCATACCCACTGGAGACTACTATAGAGGGGTGTTGAAAAATTAGGCCACACCAGTCGCCCCAACTTGAACAGATCAACTGAAGCCATATATTGGCCCGACCAATTACTTAAAAAACATGTCGATACTGATTAATAATTGAATAGTCTCAATGCAAGGTAGTTTGATCGATGGTCCCTTGACTAGGACCGACTGAATGCTTTTATCAACTGACTACCCATAAGTTATAACTTGATTATCACGTTTAAGCCCATGTAGCCCGATTCTGACCCATTAAAGGGTCGTTCATGGTTTGTTTAGAGACTGTTTATATCACATTTAGTTAGGCCTTCATTGATATCATTTTTCTTTTTCTTCTTTTTACTCATTTAACAAAAATCATTAATGAAAATTATTATTATTTTGTTTTAATCAAGACATAAAAATGGTTTGGTAGTTACTTGACAAAAATGTTTTTTTGTGAAAAAATAGTTTGGTATCACTATGTGGCTATGTGCAAAATGGTTTTTTGAAGAAATGGGTGAAGAGATTCCCTTCACCCATCTTTCTTATAACTCTTTTTATTTCCTTTGGACTGAAGAAGAGGGGCATGAGGTTTGGATTTCTAATTACAAAGTATATGGCTATTTTACCCTTCCATATTAGGACTTTAAACACGTGCTCATTAAAGTTCCGCCCAAAATAAGTGAAAATCATTTTTTGCCAAAATACATAAATGACTTTTGAGCTCTTTTTGATTTTTGTGTTTTATCATATATTTTTTTTTAATAGAAACAAGTTTCATAAATAATACCAAATGGAGTCAAAACCACTTTTATGAACAAAAATTAAAAAGAAAAATGATATTAAAGAGGGCTTTGATTAATCCATTTAAATTTTGATTATAACCTGATTATCCTAATTACCTTTCCACCAAAAAAATAGATTATCCTAATTACCTTGAGTTTGATAATGTACTAAAAATCAATCAATCAAATAAAAATGTGTCCATAGCTTAGACTTAGTAGACCTAATTTTCCCAACAGATAAAACCGTTGTGATCTTAAATTGACGAGGATCATTGGACCCGTATTTTCAGACGGACGAGAAAATTTTATTAACAGATTGGGAGGAATTTAATGTATTTTTTTTTGGTAAAAAACATTAATTAATGTACTAAGTTGGGCAATGCTTGGGTTTTACGATTGTCAGAAACAACCCAGCAATGCATGTGACTCTATGGATGCCATCACTTACCCAAAAAGTTTCGGCCCAGAGAAAAAGGATGAAAGCCCAAAAGCAAACGTGTGATTGGCATCTTATACCAAAAGGTAAAAAGTAGTCGTGGTGATGGAATCTACAAAATCGGTCATCTGCAATTCCCCACGTCCGAGTGGGATGCCAGCGTTACACTGATCTACATTCTGATTGGCTGTTCGAACGTATAAGAGGTGGTCCCAGGTGTACGGAAGAACGCCATTGGCTGGTTGCCTCAAAAGTGGGCCTGGAACGCGTCACAAAAATTATCGTACAAATGGATTTTAGGAAATCTCTAGAAGATCCATATTTTTTAAATCCCAAAATGGTATTCTCATTGTAAGAAAGCCATAAAATAATGTCAATGACCAAGATACCCATAAAATTTGAATCATATGACACAAAAGCCAGGACACGTTATTACTTAATTGACCCGACGGTTGTTGTAGTTTCTGGTTCACTCAACACCCAACCCGGTCAGCCCAACTTACAACATAAGCATGGATTAAGAAGGGATCAACATCAGATTGGCAAGAATATCCATACCAACCCGATACTGATATTATTATTATGGATAGAAAAAGTGAATTTTTGAATTTTTGGTCTATTCGGATTGATGGAATAATACATATTGACATCATATTGATTTTGATGGTGATCAATATTCATATTGATATTGTGAATTAAAACTCTTAATATAAATAAATGTTATGACTGCATAATGATATAAAGAAGATCAACCATTTCAAAAAAAAAAAATCTCAACCATGGATTTAGGTTACAATATTGTATTTAAATTGATGATACTAATATTTGATCAAGAATATTAATGAATCAACTAAAATGTTTTTTTTTTTTTATTAAAAATGATTCTTTTATTTGGAATTGGCCTGATTCATATCGGTGCCAGAGATCAACTATAATGTCAATATCATATACTAAAACCTTAAATCAGTGAATCCAACCCTATCGTGATGAAAGAGTAGTCCTCTGACAATTGGGGATGAACCGCATTGGCCAACGGTTTAGCCCGCCCTTGGGCAACATAAAACACATGTGAAATGGAGGCTAGTTTGGTAACTTCAGTTACAAGGGGTATATTCGCATTTGTACCGTTCTTCGGACGTGAAAGCGAATTAAACCTAATTTATAACCGAACAGGATCACGAAAAACTTCACTATATTTTATACGCAGCTCTCTACCCATTCCACAGATCTCTGTGTCGAAGGGGGGTGGCTCGGTTTTTGTTTGCTACAATGGCGACTCCGTGGAAAAGCCCTATCCTTTTCAGTCTCTTTGCCCTTTCCATTCTCTCAATTGTTTCTGCGGAAGTGTATTTCGAAGAACGCTTCGGAGGTACAATCGATTCCCGCGATCTCTCATTTCTTCTATGGTCATAATTTGCTCTCATTATAGGCGCATTTTGATCTCTCTGTGGGTACTTAAATTTTCGCAATTCGATCTACGTCTACATTGATCTGGTTGATAGGATCAGTGTTACATGCTTAGCAATTTGATTCGGTATGTTTGCTTTTTATCCGCTGTAGAAGTTCGTCAGTGTGGAGGAAACGCTACGATTTTTGTTTTGGTGATCTATGAGGATTTTGATCTGGTTTATCTTACTTGACATGTAACTATTAACCGACTTTAATTTATATTTCCTTGGATGTTTTTGCTAGATTCTGCATTTATATGCGGGTAAAATGTACTCTCTTTCAAAGAAGAGTCGGTTCAAAATTGGGAGTTTTGAGGAGCTCTGAGATCCGATTAGAAAATTTCGAAGTTACTGTGCAGATTTTGAGTTTACATTTTAATGTCCAACCCAATCCATAGCTGTTATTTGTAGTCTGGTTTCGCGTATAGGCAGTTAATAATTGTGTATGTGTAATCCTATTGTGCGACTGCCCAGAACATATTTTTTGGATTTATTAATGCCAATTATCTGTCTGAATTTGTTGTCTTTGTATTCTGGATTGCTTTTCACCATCTTCAAATGGTACTTCTCATCGGGGTTTATTTGAATTCCGATCCCCTTCGGGATTTTAAATTCAGTTGTAACGATTCTCATCTATTTTATGCAAAGGTTTTTCTTTTTTACATTTTTATGTGCTTTATGAAGTGTAGGGGAAAGTAGAGACTGTTAAACCATAGATATTGCATTGCCTCTCTGAAAACCATGACATCGGCATAAATAAGTTCCATTGAATTAAAAGTTGATGGTTTTTTTTCATGTTCCTATGTCAGGGTAACATTTTGCAGTTTCTTTTTTGTTTGAACATATAAATGAGCTTGTGCTTTTTATCGTTTTTGAATGATTTACTGTAATTGACTTGGATTGTGTATATCTCTACTTATGTTATGGGTGAATATTAAGATGGATGGGAGAAACAGTGGGTCAAATCCGATTGGAAGAGAGATGAGAACATGGCTGGGGAGTGGAATTACACAGCCGGTAAATGGAATGGAGACCCTAATGATAAAGGTACCCTTCTACTCTTTTGATTTTGTCTTTGAATCTTATGGAGGAAAAGAAAAATTTTCAGACATTTTGAATTTTGAGGCGTTTATGGGGTCTCTAGTTCTAACTCTTGAAAATTCCTGGGTACTTGATTGGCTTTGATATCTAATACAGGCATCCAAACGAGTGAAGACTACCGGTTTTATGCAATCTCAGCTGAGTTTCCTGAGTTCAGCAATAAGGATAAGACTTTGGTTTTCCAGTTCTCTGTTAAACATGAGCAAAAGCTTGATTGTGGTGGTGGCTACATGAAGCTGCTCAGTGGTGAAGTCGATCAAAAGAAATTTGGTGGTGAGACCCCCTATAGGTAATGAACCGTGTGTAAACTTTATTATTTTTTTTTTCCCTTCTATACACACTAAGATTGACTTAACTTGCAATTGTTTATATATGGTGAATGGCAGTATTATGTTTGGACCAGATATCTGTGGCTACAGCACCAAGAAAGTTCATGCTATCCTTACACGTGGTGAAACAAACCACTTGATCAAGAAGGATGTTCCTTGTGAGACTGACCAACTGACTCATGTTTATGCTTTCATACTCCGGCCTGATGCAACATATAGCATCCTTATTGACAACGTAGAGAAACAAACTGGGAGTCTATATAGTGATTGGGATATTCTGCCCCCAAAGAAAATCAAAGATCCTGACGCTAAGAAAGTAAGTCCCATCGAACGAAAGTTGTCCTGTGTTCTTTTCTTTTCCCAAACAAGTCTTCACTTTTAGTTACAAGCAACATGTCAATGTGCAGCCAGAAGATTGGGATGACAAGGAATATATTCCTGATCCTGAAGATAAGAAGCCTGAGGTATTAATCCTCTTAATTTCATAAGATTTTGTTATTTCTACTGGGATTCTGACTTATTTCCTGTTATATGGTATCAGGGGTAGACTGACTTTTTCTGTTCTTTGTTTGAAGGGGTATGATGACATTCCAAAGGAGATTCCTGATGCTGATGCCAAGAAGGTAGCTGATTCAGTACTTGCTTTTCAGCATTTCATTATGTTTTGAAGAGCCCTATTTCCCTAGAATTGAACTAATTACAGAATTTTATGCTTTAATATCTGTAGCCTGAGGATTGGGATGATGAGGAAGACGGTGAATGGACAGCACCAACCATTCCAAACCCAGAGTACAAGGGTCCATGGAAGCAAAAGGTTTGTGCAATTCCTAAATAAGTAGTACATGGCTTTTGTTTTAATGGGCTACTGTCTCCTTCACTGATGTTCCTTATCTGCAGAAAATCAAGAACCCTAACTACAAAGGGAAATGGAAGGCACCTATGATTGACAACCCAGGTTTTGACTGATTCTCCGTCAGCAGTATGTTTACTTTTGAATGGTTATTTTTTTGCTTGACATTCACACTTCTGGTAAATATGCTGACAGATTTCAAGGATGACCCAGATATTTATGTTTATCCCAAATTGAAATATGTTGGCATTGAATTGTGGCAGGTATAGTTGTATAACTTCTTATAACTGTCTTCATTTTTTAGAATTACGTAAATGCTAATGTGCAATATATGTACATGTCAGGTAAAATCAGGAACAATGTTCAACAATATTTTAGTTTGCGATGATCCGGAATATGCAAAGAAGTTTGCTGAAGAAACATGGGGCAAAACCAAAGATGTATTTTACTTGTTCTTTATCCTTTTCGGGTCTTTGAAGTCTTTCCTCAATTCATGTAGAGATTCATTCACAAGAAAAGAGAGAAGAAAATCACTTTGAGATATTCTTTTTTGTAGGCTGAGAAGGCAGCATTTGATGAGGCCGAGAAAAAGAGAGAAGAGGAGGTATATTGCATTTCTCTGCATTTGTTTATGGATTTTGCCTGTCCCTGCAGTACTTGTAATTTAGCTGAGCAGGACAATTTCTCCTACTGTTCTGGTACTGCCACTCATACAAAGGTGGTGGTACTAAACAAGGGAAAGAGAACAAGCTTCCTTTTATGTGTGGTAGCTCACAGCTGGATGGCTAAAAACTCCCTATAAAAACATTTCTCTGACCTGTTGTGATTCTTTCCTGGCAGGAAGCGAAGGATGATCCAGTTGACTCTGATGTAAGCTTTATTCATCTCTGAATAATACCCATCATATTCTTATTTGTATTCTATTTTTTATTGTACTAACATGTGTTGCAGGATGATCACGAGGATGATGAAAGCGACGATTCTGAAGGTGATAAAGTGGATAGTGATGAAGCCGAAGGCAAGGCTGATGACGATGATGAAGATGTGCATGTATGTCTCCATCTCCCCTCAGTTGTACAAATTTATGAGTTTTTTGAAAAATTCTCCTTTGCTGCTTCTGACTTGTTGCACACTTTTTCTTGTCTGTTCATTTGCAGGATGAACTGTAGAGTGATCTTCTAAGAAATTGTGAAGGCAGTTTATTATAGGGATGACTTCAGTTGGTTTAAGCTCGACAAAAATTTTCCTGTTTATGTTTTTTCTTCTTGATGTTAGGAATCCTTTTTAGTGAAGAATATTTACCGGCTTCATGCTTTCATGTGGCTATTATAGTTCGCATTTTACTGGGTTTCATTGATGCTAAGTAGTTCAAAGATACAAATGGCGTGGTGAGCCTCGTCAGTTTTGGTTTCTCTTGTTCGATTTCTTTTCAGAATTGTATTTGCCAACCCTTTTAAAACTCATCTCTGTGCAACCTAGTGATTAAAAGAGGCTGATTGGTGGAAGAGTGAGATATACGCATATGTCATTCGGATCATCTCTTCGCTATGGGGTTGAATACCATCATACTAAAATCCTCACTGATCAATACAGTAATTGAGTGCACAAACGTTTTTTGAATTAGATCGTGCTACTTTGAAATCTGATGGTGTTTTTCGTAGCAGTTCAAGGGGTTGGTCTACTTTTCGGCATGTTCCTTTTGCTTTGCTCTTCTTTTTCGGACACATTTGGCATGGTGCTAGAACCTTGTTCAGAGACATTTTTGCTGGATTGACCTAGATTTGGATGCTCAAGTAGAATTTGGAGCATTCCAAAAACTTGGAGATCAAATACAAGGAGACAAGTAGTCGGCATTGCTATTATCTTTGGCCGCATTTGTTTTTTTTTTATCTGAGGTAGGGTACCAGAAAATCTTGATTGGAATCACTGTTCTTTCTTTGACTCTGGTCCTTTTTTATCTAGGAGACGTATTAATCATATTCGATTGATTGATCTGGGTTATCGACAAGAAGATTTGTCTAAGTCACTTCTCTTTTGTCCAAGTCATTTCCCTTTTTCTTTGTGAGTTTCGGAATATCCCCTTCATAGGTTAAGAGATTACATCTATGAATTGAAATGCCCGAATGATCAACTCTGCATCATTGTTAGAATCTATAGTCTTCAAATCGTTCATTTGAATTAATTGAAACCTTTCTTATTGGCTGATTTGATATTTTTCCAAAATCGAAATCTTGATCAATGGAGGAACAATATCACCCTTTTTACTCAATAAGATACTGAAGGGGATGATTGATTCATTCCATATTACAAATAATCGTAGGAAATCCATTGATAACACTAGACTGTTGACAAGGGAAGGAAAAGAGAACGAAGAGAATTGAAAGGAAGAATGGCAGATGGGGGATCACTATAATGACGTATTGATTGAGTAGAATTTGAGTTATGAAATTATGAATAAGTATTATAGCAAGTTATTTTGGCTTGAAAATTAAGTTACTGACGGCGGTAACATTTATACTCTAATTGTTTTGTATTAATTACCAATGGGGTTGATAACCTAGTGGTAAAAATGCCCTCAACCCATCACCGCTTGGGTTGGCTGGTTGTGAGTTTGAGTCTTAGCATGTCCATTATCTTTCATTGGTCTTGTGAAAGCATCGTTTGCCGTACGAGGACGTGTCCTGGGACAGCTTAAAACTACCCATAAAAGAAAATACTTTAAACTTTTCATTCCAACCAAGGATAGGTCAGCCAACAAAAAACCTTAAAAACAAAGAGTAGTGTGCACAACAAAAAGCTTAAAATCGAAGACAGTATAATGTGCAATACTGCACTCGTATCTTTCGTTTCTTGTAACTCCGATCAGATAATGTTGTCTTCTATGGCACATATCCAATCAATACTACTATAATAAGAGAAGAAGATAAAAGTATCAGAGTAAGATAAGCTTTCAGCCGGTTGCCAAGTGCACTATCCCATTCCCACTAGGGGGTATATAATAAAGTATGAGATTGTCTAAATGACACCTTTATGGGTGTATTTAGACCTTATAACCTTTTTTGATGGTCTTTTATCTATTTTTATAAGTTTTTTAATTTAAAGATTAAAAAAAAAAAATTCAAAATAATTTGAAGATGATTTATAATTATACCATTATAAAAAAAAAAATTTGTTATTATTACATATTTTATGAGTCGTACATATGTGAAATAACAGGATTTATTTCTTATAAAAAAGTAAATATAAAGTTGCAAACTATTTGACGGGAGGGATCATTAACAAAATCCCTTTTAAGTATTGATAATATCCATTTGAATTAAAAAGAAAAAAAATCATTTGAATTATACTTCCTCTCAAGCATATGCAGTTGATCACGTGCATGCTTAACCACATCTAAGAAGTATTGACTCATAGAATCTTTAATGGATCCATCTTTACTGATGACTTGAAGTATTGCCTTTACCTGCCTTAATTTTGTGAGTGATCTGATTATTGCTTAAGAGAGAAGCATGAAGTGGTCGTACCAATCAGTGTCTTCATTGAGTGCAGATTTCATATTAAGTCATATCCAAACAAGTAGTTAGATGCCCAGCAATGGACATTGCTTCATTCTCATCTACTAGCAAGCCCCGTGAAGAATGTTGGACCCCAAGAGATTCGGGGGAAGGGCCATTTCATTTTTTGATTCAGGAAATACCAAATAGGTTCAATAGATGAGAGAATTAAGGACACCAATCAGAAAGACTAATCCAATCCATAATGATTTCCTGGAAAATACAATGTTTTTGTTACTTGACCAACCTTCAGTAGAGGCAAATACAACAGGTACACTAATCAATATACTGCGTACCTCAAATCCCCTCTTGGACTAGACTAAATCGGCCATGCGGAGTAACCTACTTCTTGAGTATGATAAAGACTAGCAGATTTCACCATAACAGTATCAATGCCACTGAAGTCCATGACAC
Organism: Macadamia integrifolia; assembly: GCF_013358625.1. Taxonomy (NCBI): domain Eukaryota; kingdom Viridiplantae; phylum Streptophyta; class Magnoliopsida; order Proteales; family Proteaceae; genus Macadamia; species Macadamia integrifolia. The sequence goes on from NC_056568.1 coordinate 29,299,167, forward strand.
CCACCAAACTTGAGTGTTTCAATGGCAATTTTCTTAGTGACAGAAGGATAAGGAGGCGAATGAAGCCACAGAATAGAAGATCTTCCCCCCTTTAAATACCCAGAGATTGTCAAACAGTTGATTTCTGAACAAGGTTGTTAGAGTTCAAGCAAACACATGAGAAGGAAGATACAAAAAATGAGAGAAGGGGGCAATGGAATTAAGGATGTGAGTTTGAAACTGAAACCGTTTATCGAAACCCAACTGAGCCGTTTACATTGAAACCGCAAAATCGATCCAATTAAACGGGAGTTTCAAGTTTAAGATGGATTAGTCAAATGGGATCCGTTTTAACCGTTTAACTCATTGGTTTCAAACCAAATTGAAACTGTGAAAACCGTACCGTTTAAACTGTCAAAACCGATCCGATTAACAAGTGTAATGATAAAATATTTGGTTGTTTTAACAAAACATAATGGTTGAATTTAGGGAATAATTAAGGACCATAGAGGCTGTCCAACAGTTTATTCAATAATTTACTCATATTATGTAGTTATGTAGTTAAATTCTTGCTTGTTCAATGTCTCATTTAATCTGATACAAGATTGAAGTATTTATCAACAAAAGCAAATTTTAGTAAGCATGTGAATAAACTAGCAAACCGATTGCTAACCATTTAGAAATCGTATGGAATAAACCGCGATCAAAATAGTTTAAAATCATGAAACCGACACCTTTTAAAATCATAGAACCAAAACCGTTTACTAAACGGTTGTGTTTTCAAAAAGTGCAACTGTTTAGTAAATGGTGCGGTTTTGATTTCAACCAAATAAATGTGAACCGAATCGAACTGCACTGTATACACCGAAACCAAACCGATTAACACCCTTACTGCCAGTTGCCAAACAATGCTGATGAAAACATCTTGATTTCCTTGACTGTCATAAAGTAAATGAAATTCCAAAATACATGGGCAGATGGGCTCATTAAATAATTCACAAGTAGTGACATCCATCTCTACTAGTATATTTGCTCATACAAATCCATCTTTGGCATTTGATAATTAACAAAACAATAGATACCCAAAAAATGGTTATCTGAGATAAAATAAGATCAAAATCTATGAATGGGAGTATAAGTTGGAGCTTATTGGAAGGATTATGATGGATTTGGCAAGTTATTGCAGAACACCTTCACTCATTCTTTGGAAATTTCATCACCTAGCACAAATTGTGGAAAAATGGTGCAGAAGTTATATTTTCAGTCAAGGCTTATATTTATCAACAATCTTTTGACTAAGTGTGGCAAAGTAGATGGAATGGATTAGCAGTAAATGTTGCTTGTTCTTGCTATTATACAAAGATGACAGATAATTTAGGGCCCCTTTGGTATTGTTTCTGTTCCAAAAACTCTGTTTCGTGTCAAAAATGGAAATTTCAGTTTCTGTGTCGAAACACCATTTTTAAACGATTTAAGGCTATTTGGTGAATCTATTTATGGAACAGTTTCATAATAGAAAACCGACAATTCTGTCGTTTGGTAATGCTTATTTCATAAACCTTCTTTTGTTGTTTAGTAAATAATTATAGAAATAACATTAAAATAGGTTTAGAAATTACTAATCCTTTGGAACAATAAAGTATTACATATAAAAAAAAAAAAAATTGGTTTCAAAAGGACGAATAAAGTACAGAATTAACAATGCCTTGTCCAAGTTATTTATTACATAATTCCCCAAATTTTCACTTTTTGTCCAAGTCTAAAGACTTAAATGCATGGAGGATGTCCTTCATCTTATTTGTTTGATCCTCTAATCCTTTAAATGTCCCTTCCAGATATCCTTTCATATACTCATTCGAAGTGGACGGTGGTGTGGATGATGTTGATGTTGAGCTTTCTGAACATAATGTATGTTGTATGGTAGAGATATGTGCTTCATCTTTCAACCATTCAAACATACCACATCCACGGTTATCAGCCTATATCAAATAATAAATGTGATTAGGGTTGTTGAAATTTAACATCGAATTAAAAAAAAATCTAAAATTATCTATAGGTATAGATCAATCATAGAAATAAATTACCCTAGTTGAATTTGGGCAACATAAAATATATTGTCCCTTGTTTGGACCTTTCGTCGTAGTTTGTACTTTGCATTGACCTTTACCACATCTATATAGATGTAGTTGGTCTATCTACATAAAAAAATTACATGAATCTTGACACTTGAAAAATTCTCTTCCAATATTTTTAGCCAACTTGGTTGTATATTTAGCACAACTCTTCTCGTAAATTTCACAATTTGTTATTATGAGTGGGGGGCATAGAAGAAGTCATATGTAACAATAATTTAAATATCAAAGAAGTTAATATAGCATCCAAATACATGACATTCATAATAATATATCAACTTGTATGACATATATAAATGTAGCATAAAACAAGTACTACATCACTTGAAACATCAATTTAGGTTTTTAGTTTTGTCAAAATAGTTATCGGTTTTAGTTTTTAACTAGTTATGGCATCCTTTACTGTCTAGCCATTCCATTTGTAATTCTTAGCCTAGTGGCATTCATCTCTTTTTCCGTATTTCGTTGACTTAATTGTGTTGTAGAATGATCAACGAAATCTTCATATGGCGGATTCAAGTCATCTTCTGCAACTTTTAAATCATCACTCATCCCCACGAATTCAGCATCAGTAATATGTTCTTCTCGAATATAATTGTGTAGCCCATAACATGTCAGTACGATTGATGCCTGAATTTTCACTGGGAACTAATGCATTAGCCTTAAAATTTGAAATTTGTTCTTTGATACTCCAAATGTACTTTCAATGACATTCTGAAGTGATGGATGCCTATAATTGAACAACTCTTTTGCTATTCTTGGGGATCTTCTACCCCCTTTGTAGTATGGTAGATGGTATCTCTCACCCCTAAATGGTGTCAAAAATCCATATTGGCTAGCATACCCATAGTCGACAACACAATATTTTCATACAGACAAAAAATAATATATGTTAGTACGTATGCACTCAGATGAAAATCTAATATACTAAAATAAAGTTAATACCTGAAAGTGGATGTGAAAAACTCAATCGATGATCACTCCTTACCTATTTAAGTACTTGACAATCATTTGCACTACCTTCCTATCTTGCATTCACATATGTGAATCACATGTCAAATGAACATGCACATATCACATTTTGAGTTGTGATCCGCTTTCGATTCCTATATCGAGTTTGATCCTCTCTTGGAACTACCACATAGATGTGAGTACCATCTATGATGCCAAAACCGTGCTATGAAATATAGTGACAATTAAATGGTCACTACATATAAGAATATAAATATTCATATATTTAATTACAAACATGTATCATATCAACATATTTACCTTGAAAAAATGGTAGTATTTTCGGGTTCTGCATAATTTCTGTCAATATCATACTGACATTTGGTGGTCTGATTTTTCTCCTTAGCCAGGCGTTGTATTGCAATCAAGACAACATTGAATGTTCGACTAACTGTTTCTCCCGAGTGGTTGAAATGATTTTGGGTGTCCCTATTACTTGAACCCTTCTCAACAATCCATAAAAATATTCCAAGTTGTTCATCCACTCGGTTGTTGGTCGTATCTTTCAACCACCCCCTATGTCTAACATAATCACATAGGTTGAGAAAGACATGACGTTCCATTATAAACTCTTCAAAGCATCTATTGGCATGCCCATTCAATACCTCATACATCATGACAGCACCTGAAAATATACTATCCCTACATGATTCCCGAATATATACAGCCTCACTCGGTAATTTCATTCCCATGTGAATGATCATATATTCTTCATCACTAGAAGTTTCACAAATTGCATTTGATATAACTATAATAAATTGACAACTACTTATCAATTTCAAACAAATAACTGTAAAACATAACAATCTGACAAATCATTTCAACTCAAAACACATGTTCAACATTACACACATTAATAAAAATAAATAAAAAATAAAAAATAAAAAAAACACAAGTAGCCATCATCGAAAGTATTGTCCTGAATAAAAAATTATCAAAAATAGCATTCAAACATAACCATCATAATTAGTCTCAACAGTATAATCAGACAAAGGGCCCATTGCCCCAAAAACTACTCCAAGGCATCTAAAATTCAAGTCCTCTTAACAGGCTTTGCACAGACAAACAACTCCCTCCAACTAGAATTAGCACACATACAACTGGTAGCCTTTAAGTATGTCTCCTTTGACATATCCGGTATGGAGGATAATACCACCTCACATGCATTCACACTAAAATCTCGAGGATGAGATGCACCTTCTCCACCACGAACAGGAGATGTAACGGAAGTACTGGATGCTTTCTCAATTTTAATGGATAAATACTTCTCATACAAGTCCTTGACGTGGCTATCTCCCTTATTGACGCTCTTTTTTCTTCGTCCTGCGGGTGTCCTATCAAGATTTCGCTTTGTGGTGGTCTGAGTTATAGTAGGAGTATCCTCATGGAAGGGGCCAGTCATGCCTAAATGCATCAGGGTACTAGGAGATTCAAAGATTTGCTCAATATCAATAGTATTATCAGCTTCAATGTCATCAAAATCTTAAGCGCTGTCAACCCCTAAGTTTCTTCTTGCATAGGCATCCCCAAATATCATGCTCAAATCTAGCCAGTTATTTAGTCCATACTTTTTGTATTTCAACCAACCTGAATTTGCCTGCATAAGCAGTCATTGTATCACTCAGATGTACTACTCATTGCAATCTAATTTTGAAATAATTCAACTAGCTAGTGAGATCTATTGTACCTGTATTGCCCTACCCCATATGGACTCATCATCAACTGTGACTAATTTTGTCATTGAGTTCCACCCAAATCCAGTTGTGTCAAGTAGTCTCTTTAATTATTGGTACTTATGTTTCAACTTATTCATCTTGTTGCGTGATTGTTCTTTCCTAACTGTATGATTTAAAGCCTTCTGAAATTGCTTTGTAATGTCCTCCCATCCAGTTTTGTTAAATGAATTACTGTATTTGTGACCATTTTTTACAACTTCTTTCATTGCCTCAATAAAAACAGTAGTCTCAAGTTCTGACCACTTAACGGTAGGGATACTACTTCCAGACATGATAGCTAGACATTATACGTTATTGTAAAAAGTTAGCATACTAGGTTAAAAAAGACTGAACACTAAAAAAAGAAATAACAAATCTCATCTTCTGAATATGATACAAACATTTGTAAATAAAACTTACATGCATGAAGAATAACAATTTCTTGTACTAAAGAAACAAAAAGTAATATAAGCAACATAAGACAAAGATCTTCCAATCTGGTATCCATCAAGCTAAAGGGTTCAATCTTGGGTATTGGCCTTGAGAGTGATTTACCTCTTCTCTTAATATGTACTTTACTTTTCTCTCTTAAAGAGTACAATTGGTTGTGTCAATGGACTTGAAGGCATTACTCTAACTTTCATCTTGGCACATGTGCAGGATGGGTGGTTGGGATTAGCCACTTGGTGCTATCTCAAAGCCTTTCTTGTGCCAATGCATTGAATCAATAATGTCTTATTACAATTATCAAATAAAAATAACCAAAGAAATATGGAAATCAGATTTGGAATCATACCCAAGCAAAGTAACAAAGCTCCAATAAAATCATATTTGGGGAGAGATAATGGAAAGACCAATAAAACCAAGCAAAGTAACAAATAAATCAAGCATAGGAAGATAACAAAGAAATCAAGCATAGCAAAGTAACAAAGAAATCAAGCTATCCAAATTATTAGTATAAGTTGTCACTAAATGCCTGAGAGACTAGTACCAGACCCAAACAAAAAGTTCGCACTATGTATGGGCTGAAAAATGGATGACTAAGATTGATGCAAATTATGAAAGCTATCCGATAGCTGAATTCAGAGTTTATGATAGTTTCCTACTTCAGATAGGAACTAAAAATTCAGGCAACAACAAGAATTGATAGACAAAGATTTCATACTCTAAACAGAGCTCAGAGAATGGTCTAACTGAATGATTAAGTAGCAAACAGAGCCATAAACAGTTAACGGAAATCAAGTTCAAAAGATCAAATCAGAAAAGTGAGGATTTTAAGAATTTGAATGGCACTAGGAAAATTGAAAATTGCATGGAGTTTGAATACCATAACAGGATTTAGTCATGCATTTATGCATCTAGTCATTTAAGTAATTAGAAATTGAAATCAAGCACAAAAAACATAATTTAGAAAGTTCACATTTGAAGAAGCATAATAGAAATGGGACTATGAAAATTCGATAAGTTGAATTCAAGAAATTGAAACACAATAAGAACCAGAAGTAGAACTCAGGAGAAGGAGTTGGCTAACAGAATATTGATTTTTGGGTATTGGCCTTAAGAGTGATGTAAGGCTTCCCTTAAACTTTCTCTTTTCTCTCTTTGCAATAAATGGATCTATCTATCAAGAAAAAATAAAAGAAAATCATTCAACTAAGAGTCAGAACACTCATAGTTCTCTAACAAATAAGCTGTATGAATCAATAAGAAGCAAGAAAAAACAATTAGCTAAGAAGCTGCTTCTATTAATAAGAACACAAATTTTTACTTGTTACACTACAACATACTTATTATCATTACAAGGGAATAATGAAGCTGTAGAAGAACTTAAAAGAACAAGAAGTCCTCAAATCATATCATAACCACTCTAAAGACCTACCAGGCTACCACAACAAGAAAGTATAGAAGGGACAAAGTAAAAGGAAAAGAAAGAGATGGGAATAGGTTCTGGTTGGTGGAATCCCTCAGGGGTTAACTATGTCCAGGTCATCAGTATTTTGAGTATGCAGAAAGCATTGCATTCCATGAGAAAACATCTCTGTGAGACATTCTTTCGAACAGGTCTTGAGCATCTGAGATGTAGCCAGATTTAGCATAAATCTAGAGAAGACGATTGTGAAAGAAAGAAGTCGTGGGAGTAAAGGAGTGAAGCTTCATGTGAGACTGCAATCTCCTTGCTTGATCAGCATCATACTTGAAACCAACTGTAAGAAATTATCTTTCTTGGATCAAAATGGCTGTATTTATGATGAGATTTTTACAATTACTAACCCTCTTTGGTTCTCTCTGGTTCATAATGAGGTGCTAACCACTAACCCTATAAAAACCGAAGTCCCCAAGAGTTTACCCCCTAATTTTTGAGTTGTTATCCATAATAGTACCATTCAACATCACAATTTCGCAGAAAAACAAATTGCAGACAATTGCAAAGGCTTCAGAGGTAAACAATACCGAACTCTCCAATCTTGATTTAGGTTGTAGATCAGGGTATTATAAAGTTTATTGAGGTCATGATCCATCATCAACATATCAGAGAAGATGCAAAGGAACCATAACATTACATCAACAAAGGAAGAGAAATAGGCATACCTGTTTGAGCAAAAATGAGCAGAGAGCTAGGTTGAAAACTTGCAGAGATCTGAGTCTTCACAGATGAGATATGAGTCTTCACATATGAGATATGAGAAGACGTGATCGACCAACAGAGATGAGCAACGGAGTTCTCCCTTGAGAAGAACGATACAAGAACCTTCTGGTTCGTAAAAAATCCAAAAAATGTACAGATTGTGCGAAATAGAGAAGTACAAAGAAGAAGAAGAAAAAGAATGAAGGTGAAGAACAAAGAAGAAGAAGAAACGAAGATGTACATGTTGTGTCGAGGATTCAAGGTCGATCGTGCTTTTTCTTCTCCAGCGATCAGTCTTCTTCTTCTCCAGCTCTATGTGCGCAAAGGTGAAACGCAGAGCTGAAAGAGGGCGAGTTTATTTTATCGGGAACTTGAGAATGAAGTTGTAAAATCGTTCAATTTTTTGAACTTTTGGAACGAAACTTGTTGGACAGAACGACAATTTGTTGTTCCGTCTTTGGTCCTTCAAATCATTTTTTTTTTCAACTTTTGTTTCAAAAAAACTGAAATACATCATATGGTTGCCAAACAGTTTTTTGCACTTTTTCGTTCTATTGAAACGAAAAAAATGGTAGAAACGTTTTTTAGAACGATACCAAATGGGCTCTTAGTGTTACACAGTTTGCATGGAGAGAATTTGTCACATTAATTGATAAACCAGAGCTAAAGACAATTTATTGACAGCCTAGCCATATTTGGATCTGAATTCCAAAGCTTTGATTCTTTGGAGATGGATTACTTATGCATCTCATCAAGTATATATAATAAATGAAAGTAAAGGGAAAATATTATATTTGGAGATAAAGCAAGAACCTGGCCCAACTTGATAGCTTTATCTATAATTTATCTTTCAAAGGGATTTTTAAATATTTTTAAAAAGAAAAATCAACCAAGGAACTTTAGAATCTAGGGACTTTTTGATGAAAGGAAGCCCGTGGGTATTCAACAGCTTCTTGCATTTTATATCCCCAGCAACAATTCCTTTATGTGTAGCTTTATACATTCAGACTAAGGCAATGTCAGAAGCAAAAGCTTTTGTAACAATGGAGAAAGTCTCAACAATCATAAGCTCTTCATTCTCGATTTCTACCATGCTCGAATTGTGGAGTTGCATGTATTAGACTCACGTAAGATCATGGTAATCGAAATTGCCACATCTTAGCTCTGATACCATTTGTTGAAACTTTGGTAAAACTCATACTTAAAAGTTAGCTACTTACAAGATTCGATTGGGTTAAAAACAAATCGGTTTCCCCCTGGTTCAGGTTGAACTCGTTCGGCCGGTGGTCCAATTGCTCGCCCGACCCGCCAAAGGCCCCGAGAGGGAGAGGGAGAGAGAGAGAGAGAGAGAGGGAGCGCCTCTGTGAGCAACGAAGGAAGGGTGCGTAGTACGCGCCCAAGTTCCCGCCAAACCTCCGCAACTGAAAGTGTTCCTCGTATTTCCTTCTCAACTTCCCGCCACCAGTCCGACCTTATATTATCATTTCACTTGCCACAACTTAGCAAGATTTCTGCTTCGATCTTCCGAAGCGACATTTTCTCCACTCCGCTTTGATTAAGACCAAAAAAAGCTCCTCCTCTGCTGTTCACCGCCATCTGAATGGCGCCTTCACGTCGTATCAGCAACGGCCGATCTCCGTTGGTCAACCAACAACGCCAAATCACAACTTTCTTCTCACCCAACAAGACCTCAACTTCTCCTTCTTCGGCTTCTCTGGCCGTTTCGAAGCAAAAACTTAAGCCTGACCCGGCTAACCCTAACCCTTGCCCTTGCCCTAGCCCTAGCTCTACTCCTACCACTACTCCGCCGACAAAACAGAAGAAACCCCTGTTGGTCATTGGTCCTTCTACTAATCTGTCTCCTCCTACACCTTCTCCACATGTGTTGAAGACGCCTGATTCTGGGAAGAAATTGTATGGAGAAGAGGTTGTCGGGAAGAAAATTAAGATTTATTGGCCATTGGATAAGTGCTGGTACGAAGGTTGTGTTAAATCATTCGATATGCTATCTTGTAAACATTTGGTTCAGTATGATGATGCTGAAGAGGAGGCTTTGGATCTTCTGAAAGAGAAAATTGAGTGGGTGGAGGAGGTGCCGAAAAGCTTTCGCCGGTTACGTCGAAATTCAGTACCGGAGAATGTAGTCTTAGATGTGGAGGAGAATACGGAAGAGGGAAGCATAGGAGATGATTCTACTGATGAAGATTGGGGGAAGAATGTGGGGAAGGAGATGGTTGAAGATGATGATTCAGAAGAGATGGATTTTGATGATGATGACGAGGAGGAAGTAAAGAGCATGAGAGTATCAAACAGCAGGAATAATGGGTCGAGAAAGAGAAAAACTCTCGAACAGGAAAAGCAGGGTTCTGATAAGAAGATTAAGGGTGGTGAAAATGTACATAAGAGTGTTTCGAAAGCTTCTTTGGGTGACAATGGAATCAAATTAGTGGAGCCCGTGAATAATGCTGAAAGTAAGTGAGTTTCATTTGGCCTTGGATTACAGAATAAATTCGACCATCTTGGTGTTGATGAAACTGAAAATAGGTGTTTACTTGAGATCTATTTAAAGCACTGAAAATTTGCCCCAGGTGGTTCCGATAGGAATAATGCTAGCTGTCCTGTATATCCCTAAGTTTGGTCATGGATACTAGAGGTTGTTTCTCTTAAACATGTTGATTTATTATTGCCTATGGTCTATAATGACCATTTAGTGGGCAATGGGCATGTTGCATATGTCAACTTTCTCCAGGTTAGAGTTTTGACCCTATTGTTTTTCTCTGACTTGTGCTATATAATGAGAACTGCTATCAAGACCAGCTGTTTTCTACTGGTTTTATGTGTTAACTCTTCGATTATCTCATGCACCACTTTTACTTCTATGATGAGTGGAGATGTGCTTGTATGCATATTGGAATAGAGTAGAAGATTTGGTATTCCAGCTAGCTGGAACAACCTTGCTCCCGTGTACTGAGAAAAATAGAAAGAAAAAACAACAGTAAATTAAACGAAGATACATTAGGTAGTCTACTGAGTTATGAGTGTTGCAAATTCCACCTTAGAAAATGAGTGCATATTCTTTGTAGTGTGAACTGTGCAATTGATGGATTCCTTGTCAGAAATCTCTTGTGCTAAGATTAATTTGTTCAATTGATTTGGTCATCCAAGGAACATATATTTTTCTTTATGCTGTTGCTCTTAGTACTTGCCATACTAAAATGGAAAGATCCAAAAAGGTGTGGTGGTAAGGATCGAAATATCGTGCCTTTCTTTAATTTTGGATGCACAGAGTTTGACACTTGGGATTATGCAAATATATGCAACCCCATGTTTTGGTGGAGGCATTTGGCATTGATGGAATGTTGGACCATGTAATATGGAAAGGGACAAATGTTCCCTCCTTTCCTGTGACTGATTTTGGAAAATGTTTCACTGCAGGAGAACATGCGCCTCATATTTTTGACAACAAGTTAACAGGTGATGTTGCAGATCGATTTGGTGCACGTGAAGCAGAAAAATTCCGCTTCCTTGGGGAGTAAGTACTCATATATCTTAACTATCATCTCCCAACCCCCGAAGTAGTTGAATTGTTACCTTGCACTTCTGTCCATGTTACAAGGCTGCTAGATTCCTTGGTTTTTTCCCCTTTTTAATAATTAAAGTTCTCAGATTTCTGCATAGTGGTCCGAGGTTTTAAGACGCTGTCAAGCATCATTTCTAGCCCGAGGTTGCTTTGGTATTGCATTAGCTTGAGGGCCATTAGTATATCACTTATGCTTCCTAGTTTTTTCAATCCCACTAAGTGGATCATAATTTGCTATTTGTCTGCAGAGGACGTAGAGATGCTAAAAGGAGACTTCCTGGGGATGTGAATTATGATCCGAGGACTCTTTACTTGCCTCCTGATTTCTTGAAGGGTTTATCAGGTGGACAGGTAATTGATTGCCACAGATAGTTGGTTCATTGGGGGCTTTTGTGCTTTGTATTTTAATTTGCTTGTTAACCTGTAGAGGCAATGGTGGGAGTTCAAGTCGAAGCATATGGACAAAGTTCTTTTTTTCAAGGTATTGCGGTGGTTCATATTGCCTGAATAATAAATATTCTTTAGTCATACGGTCTTACCGTAAGTGTCATTAAAGGATCATCATTTAAACTTGCCATTTTGGAGCAGATGGGCAAATTTTATGAACTATTTGAAATGGATGCACATATAGGAGCGAAAGAGCTTGATTTGCAGTACATGAAGGTATGCATGATTATTGCTACATTTCCTATTTGATCCTGATGGTTTTTCCCAATGATTACTCTTGGAGACAGCACTAGGGTCTAGTAAAAATCTACTTGTAAGTGTTTTTCTCATTTTAAATTTGTTTATTTTCTTTGCTTCCAAAAGAAATAAAACTCTTCTCATCCCCCCCTTTCACTTCTTGGTTTGTCCCATGCCTTATAATTTTGTACTTATTTTTTTCTGGAAAATAAATTCTGGCTAATGATTGGAGGAGTAAAGGGATTTGGGGATGAGCTTTGTACAGTCTAAAGCCAGCTGATGATCAAATAAAGTTGGCGCAATTCTAGCGTTGAAAACCCCGTTTGGGATCACTATGGAGGAGATGATGGCAATCTGGTAATTAGCCAGATATATCAAGGGACCACTTGGTAGATTGGTAGAAGGATATAAGAGGGATTTATATTTTACAGTGGCAAACTTGGAAAGGATGATAAAATAAGGACAAATGAGGATGAAAGAAGGGAAGGGTTGAAAAAAAAAAAAAAAAAAAAAAAAAAGGGAAATAAGGGTTAGAAAACAACCTATGATTTGAGGTTGTCTTCAACCTCTCGGCTCCTTAACCAGCGACAAACCAGCTTTAGGAAATTGAAAAAACTCTCTCATTTAATCACTGAAGGACTCGAGATTTAAGGATTAGATAGCTGATCCCATGTACTCTGAAACTCAATCAAGAATCCTTTGAAACAAAGCTTTGGAAATTAACAAACTAATTCTGAAACTAACCCATGTGGAACTTCTGAGTCAGCTTTGATTGCCGAGTTCGATCTGATAACAAAGGAGGAGTTGGGAAGCCAAATCCTAGGGTTTGGATCTGCAGTGGAAGGAGAACCCTCACCCAAGATATTGGACCAAACCACCTTGTGATAATGTGTCGGAAGTTAATTTTTCAGTCTAGCTGGATCGCAAGTTGCATGAAATTAAAAAGAACGGTATCAGAAAGATAATAGAAGAAAACATATGATAAAGATGAGAGAATCAGAAGAGGATTAGAGCAAGGGAAAAGGAGAAAAAGAGAGGAAATGAAGGAGTCAGAACTGCAGGTTGGGGGGGGGCAAGAAGAAGAGCTCCACAGCCAACCGGCTGCCTTAGGCCACACAGGCTTCAACCAAACAAATAAACTCAATTCATTCCAATCACCCTTTGCGTAAAGGTTGCTCACATATATAAAAGGCATACCCAGTATACGAGTCTCCCACTGTTTTGGGTTTTGGGAAGGGTCATAATATATGCAACCTCATCCCCACTTCATGGAGAGGCTGTTTCACATATATAAAAGAAAAAAAGAAATAAAATTTTCTAACCAAACTTTAAAACTGAAATGGAAGTAAAATAAAATCCTATCTCCTAGTTGCTACTAATGTATCCAGCTTCCTACCAAAATAAAATAGAATAAAATAAAATAAAGGATTACAATATCAACCCAATTTTACACCTTAGAAGTCTACTAGACCCAAATCAGATTTGGACCTGTTCTTGGTCTGGGCTTTGAAACAGGTTCTGGCCAAGCATCAAAGTTCTTTAAATTTAGCTATTCTTTGTTTTTTCCCACCTTTTTCATGTTTGTATTCCTGCTACTTATTGATTATCTTTGGGCTTATGTTTCCAGGGAGAGCAACCTCATTGTGGATTTCCAGAAAAAAACTTTGCAATGAATTTGGAGAAATTGGCTAGAAAGGTTACTGTGAAAAAGCTTTAGATTTTTGTGTTTTATTCTGTCTTTTTCTTGTGTACGCATTCTTGTTTAAAAATCCCCTGGAGGTCTAGCGTTTCTTTTCAATTTGATGGGCCGACTTTGTGGGTTACATTGTACTTCTGGAGGAGTGCTTTACTTGAGCTGTTTTGACAGAGCAGGGTTACCGAGTTCTTGTTGTAGAGCAAACAGAAACACCTGAACAGCTTGAGCTCCGCCGCAAAGAAAAGGGTTCTAAAGATAAGGTTTGTGTGTATCTTTCATTTTATGCTTAGGAATTGATAGATGCTTCAAAGTACTGACCTTTCACCAGAACATATGTGGTACAAGCTGTGGTGGGTCCAGGGAATCCAGTTATCGTACTTCACCTAGAAGGTCTTCTAGCCAAAAAATTCACCAAATCAGACGATCTAAATATCTGAAGTTCACCTTTATTCATGACGTAAAGAATGTTTATTTTTAATCTGACTCGTGTTTTGGTTGTGCGGAAGTGTTATCAGTTGGAGTAGGATAATCTGCACTGCACCGCTGCTACTTACTAGTGCTACAGTGCAGGTTTTCCTGGGCCTTCAATTAATAACACTTCCCAAAGCACCTCAATTAGCTTTTTCTCAACTTATCACCTATTTGGAGTCACTCATCCATCTCAACATCCTTGTCCTGGTACTCTTTTATTATTTATGTCATTTTTTGTATGAAATATGACATTAAAAAAAGTTGAATGGCAAATCAGGGTTTATTTACCATGACCATTAAGTTGGGACAACACTTGGTTGAGTTTAGTAATTTCTTTGTGTGCATTTTCTCTACTGTTATTATAAGTTCTCATTTTATGTCGATAGTTGATACATGACCTAATGTTGAATTTATTGTGTTTGCATGACAATTAACTGTTGAAATTCTATCTTGTCTTTAAAGGTTGTGAAGCGTGAAATTTGTGCTGTGGTTACAAAAGGAACGCTGACTGAAGGAGAGATGCTGTCAAACTCCCCTGATGCTTCTTACCTGATGACAGTGACTGAAAGCCAGACTTTGGGGGACCAAGAAGAGGGCATAGTTGTTGGTGTTTGTTTGGTTGATGTTTCGACAAGCAGGTTTATGCTCGGACAGGTAAACACTCTTCAGTTTATCCATATACTTCCTTTTCCTTCTCCACTGCTATGATATATGGCCTCCTTATCATGGAATGGAAATATAATTACATGGTTTTGGAAACAAGACTTGGAGTCCAACTGGACTATTGGCTGTTTCCCAGTAGGGGTGGTGGTCTGCGTCTGATTGTCAGTTTGACCATGGTATTCATAATTGTAAGACAAGCAAGCAGACACATCATTTTTTTGGAAGTAGAAACTGAATTTTATTGGTAGAGAGCAAGAGAAATAACATACAAGGTCACATGGAGTGGCACCTAAGGTTACAACATAGAATTACAGCTGTCAAAACCCAGCCTACGGCCCAAACTGGGAAGCAACCTGAAGTTCTCTAATCATATAATGTAAGGCCCCGCAATCCAGCCCGACCTTCCTGCACCTTGCTTTGCCAAATCATCAGCCACAGAATTGGCTGACCTTGGCTTCCAAATGAATGAGCAGTTGACTTGTGTAGCCAAGAAAATCATATGCGATAAACACACATCATTTCTTCTCTCATCCTGTAGAAAACAATACTTGCCTCTTTTTCACCCTCAAAAAAGTGAATCTTCTCGTCCTGCAATCCCTTTTCCCCGAGAAGAAGTCAAATACTCTTCCTAAAGGTTAACCATTGGTATTGGTGAATCCTTTTGCCCTACCAATCTGTAACCTGGATCTGCTTTTGGTAAGCCAGGTCCACTGACTGGCCTCTTGTCTGAAAATAGGGTCAAGCAAGGTTTTAGTCTGAACCTCAAAATTGTGTTGGATAAACCTATAAAAAAATGAGTAGGATAAAGGTCTGCTGATTTGAACAAACTGGGTGCAGCTGTCTGGATCTAGTATGTTGACATTTAATTAATAATTTGTTGGATATGTTTTACCTTAGTTGGTTAACAACCTGTGTTATAACCCATTGTTGTATACTCAAACCCAATGATGATATATTTTTTAATATCAATTTACCTCAAAAATGTACTTTCTTTTTTATACAATCAGCAATCACCAGAAAAATTCGTCTTGTAAAAGTTTTTGTTTTGGGTTTTTATGATGTTGGTTGGCAACCTGATACATTTTGAATACTTATTGGTGAATGAAATTTTGTTGTTGCCGATTAAAAACACTTGACGCACCAATCCTCTCCTTTTACTTACAGTTTAGACTGGCAATAGAAAAACACTGGTGCAGTTAATTACAAAATGAAATGAATGAATGAATATAATAAATATTAACTGGAGGCTATAAAAGTACACAGATATAGATTTTGATCAAAACTATGCATGTCTGACTGTTTGGTCAATCCTGATTTCAAAACTATGCATCAGTCATGTAATCTGTCAATGCTCTACAAAGATGTGATAACCAATCAACTGATCCTTAACCATGTTATCCGTGGACTTGTCTATTCTTGGTCTGTCTTCTGCATGTTTTCTGGTTATCAACTTTAACAAGTTTATTCATTGCCATCGTCTTGGATTGATTTTTGTCTTAGAAATGCTTCTACTTGAATAGATCCAAGCTGCTGCATGTGCATGAGTCATCTTTTGTTCTTCATACACCGTGGTTAAGATTTATCTGCTCCACCTTTTGAAATATTGGTCCATCTTACAGAAATTTTGATTTTATAAAGGGGTCTTCGTTTAGCTAGGTAATCTATTGATTATTTAATTGAATTTTCATTACTTTGTGTATATGTATTAATTGAATCTCACCATTATTTGTATATGTGTGGTGAGGATGGGTCTGTTTGTAATTCTGTATGAGGAAGTGTATGTCCCTATGCAGACATGATGCGCTTTGACTAATTATCCTTTCTTGAACAGTTTGGAGATGATTCAGAGCGCAGTTCCTTATGTTCCCTATTGTCTGAGCTAAGGCCTGTTGAAATTATAAAGCCTGCTAATTTTCTTAGCCCTGAAACTGAGACAGTTTTAATGAGAAACACAAGGAGTCCTCTAGTCAACAGTTTGGTGCCAGTCCTGGAATTCTGGGACAGTGAGAAAACTATTGTTGAAGTCAGAAATATTTACAAGCAACTTAACGATCAAACAACATTGGGATCTGGTTCTGATGTTGCAGAGGGTTCAGAGTGTCTACCAGATGTCTTGGCTGAGTTAGTGAGTGCAGGCAAGAATGGAAGCTGTGCAATTTCTGCATTTGGAGGCTGCCTTTTCTATCTTAGACAGGCTTTTTTGGATGAGTCATTGCTTAGATTTGCAAAGTTTGAGCTACTTCCATGCTCAGGTTTTTGTGATATTCTTCAAAAACCATATATGGTAATTGATGCACCTGCCCTTGAGAACCTTGAGATGTTTGAAAACAGCCGAAATGGAGGTTCCTCAGGGTAACTTCTCCATTCTTATTAATCCCTCTCCCTCCCTCCTGTTTGACCTTCTAAGTCAGTTTTAATTGTCTATGTAGGACACTTTACGCACAACTTAACCACTGTGTTACCGCATTTGGAAAACGGTTGCTCAAAAATTGGCTTGCAAGACCACTATATCATGCAGGGTCAATCAGGGAACGCCAGGATGCCATAGCAGCTCTGAAGGTGAGTGAGATATAATGTGCTTATCTTTCTAATATCATCAAGCTTCCTAATGAATGAGGTTTGTGTAGTGAATGCATGTATATGCAGCTCTGAAGGTGAGTGAGATATAATGTGCTTATCTTTCTAATATCATCAAGCTTCCTAATGAATGAGGTTTGTGTAGTAAATGCATGTATATCATTCAAAGCCCTCAAATTCTCATTGACATCTGCCATTAGACATCCACAATATCAAACGGATGAGCTTGAGCATAGCTATGGTTTCCTCTGACATATGTTGATTATCATGTTGGAAGTGCAACTATTCTTCTTTCTTATAATTAGGCTCCCATCTTCTTCTGTAGAGCTGTGTCCTAGTCTCTCATCTTTATTGTGTCTGTACAGTTTGTTTAATCAGTCTCCCCTGTTACTTTAGGTATTTAAGCAGATTCTGTCCTGATTTTTATGAATAAGATATGACAATATGTATGATATTTCCATGATATATTTAAAAATCTCATGCTTCATAGAATAACTTTTGCTACTTGTGAAACTTATGGCCTTCTGTTATTCTGAATGAGAGTTTGGGTTTGTAGGATATTTCCGTATACTAGTGATTTTTAACCCTAAGGATGGCTCCAAATGTTCTTGGAAATTCTAAGTTACACTTTTTGACGTGTGCTTATTTTGTGTTTGAGTGTGTATTGATTGGTTGATCATTTACAGACTGCTACGTTTGTTAGATTTTCTACTTGCTTTCAAAATATCCCATTCAGGTTTCCAATCTGGTCAATGTATGTTAGGGTGTTATTGCAGGTTTAATGCTTATTCCTACAGGTTTAATGCTTATTTTTACAGGTTAATGCTTAACATAATTGTACTAATGAGATATGCTAAACCTTACAGGGAGTTAATCTGCCATCTACACTTGAATTTCGGAAAGATCTATCTAAACTTCCAGACATGGAAAGGTTGCTTGCGCGCCTCTTTGCTAGCAGGTAAATAAAACAGCAAGAATTTGAAGGTCTTGGTAAGGGTCGTAAGACTGGTACACAATTGAGTGGTGCAGTTGCTGTAAAAGCGGTCTAATCTTAGAACGGAACTGCAACTGTTTTAAATTAATGTTTCTTTGGCCCAATTGTACTAAGTGGATTGTATAATTGCAACTGCAATGTATACCAAATCGCAGTTGGAGCCCACAAAAGATCACAGTAGAATCCATTCTTGGGGGTTCAGCCTTAACAGCAGTCATGTTTTTATACAAGATGCTTATTGATGATGCCATTTTCTGATTTTTTTTTTTTTTTTGGGACCATTATTTGGATTCAATGCAGTGAAGCTAATGGAAGGAATGCCAATAAAGTAATTCTTTACGAAGATGCAGCAAAGAAACAACTTCAAGAGTTCCTTGCTACTCTTCGTGGTTGTGTAGTGATGATACAAGCATGCTCTTCTCTTAGTGCGATATTGGAGAATGTTGAGTGTACCCTACTCCATCATTTGCTGACACCTGGTATAGACATTCTGTAATTTGAATTACTGATATTACTTTTGTAGTATCTTATGTTATTTGCAACAAATGGCAGGCAAAGGTCTTCCTGACATCTATTCGGTTCTAAAGCATTTCAAGGATGCTTTTGATTGGCCAGAAGCTGATCGTTCTGGGCGTATTATACCTCATGAAGGTGTTGATATGGAACATGATTCTGCTTGCAAACAAATTAAAGAAATTGAATCTAGTTTGGTAAAGCACTTGAAAGAACAACGCAAAGTACTTGGGGATGCTTCAGTAAGTCCTTCCTGAGAAAAATGCATGATCTTACTTTTTTAATATTGGGATATAATGTGGATTCAGTGAGAAGATAACTAACTTTTGGTTCTTGTATAGATCAATTATGTTACAGTTGGAAAAGAGTTATATCTTCTAGAAGTACCTGAGAGTTTGCGAGGGAATGTCCCTCGGGATTATGAATTACGGTCATCCAAAAAGGTAAAATTGTATGAGGTGTAGTGATATGTTTCCTGGTTACCGAAAGAACTTTTGTATCCTCCTATTTTGTAGAATGAAGTACAATTCCCTTGCTTTATATCTCCTTAAGTAAGGGCTTGAAAATGTCTACCTGAAGTTGGAGTTTGGAACTGTACTCACAGCAATTTTCATTCCTTTGAAAATAGGGATGCATTATCTTGGCATTTGCTTCAAAATGGACTCAATTTTGGTTCTAACTTCTAAGTCATTAATGATGTAATGAGTGGGATCTCACTGAAGATTTTGGCATGGTGAACTTTCACCTGTAATGAGATTCAATTTCTGATGAATGCTTGTAATTTCCGAAATCAATACCAATAACAGATGTTGTACAAACCGGAAATTCTAAATCTGGCAAGGAACGAAAGTTTCCTTATATTGGCGCATCGTGTGCAAATGATTGGAGGCAACTTCGAATTATCTCTTCATTTTGAGATGTTAGAGATGTTTGCATTCCTTTGATACATGGGAATGCTTTTTGTAGAAACGAAATCCTATTCACAGTCCAGAAAATGAAATGGAAATTGGAAACAATCACACAACCACAACACAAAGATTTACGTGGTTTGACGAAGTGCCTATGTCCACAGATAGTGGAAAACAGTTTTCATTGACAATGGAGAAAGGGTTACAATCTCTCTTCCTCACGCTTATCTGTGTTTACAATGAATTCACATTCTCCCTAATAACCCCCCATTGCAACAATTTATGGGGAAACAAAGAGATACAAATTTCCTAAATTACCCCCATGTAAGCCTCAAACGGGCTTTTATGGCCCTTCAGAGGCAGGCGGGCAGCCCACAACCCACTCCACATATTTCAAGACATCGAAATTCAATCCTCAACATTTTCTTCTTGTGTGGCTTGTATATTCTGTCATTTTGATTCTGTTATCTTTTCTCATGAATAAATTATTAAAATTGATTTTCTGGCCCAGGTAAATTTCAATATGGAGATGCTATGGGAAAAAGGGAATTATAGTTAAGCAATGAAAATAAGGTTTATTTGGAGCTTTTGGTTCATAATAAGCAGTTCGGAACCTATATCATATGGACACCTAATCAATTAGTTTTTGTTGGACACCCTATATCCATGCTAAACATTGGCAAGGACACTCTGTTTTCTCTATAACCCTCTATAATTTTCACAGCAGGTGACATGTCAGCCACTTGATATCCATGCTGGATGTCTTTGATTGCCTTATCAGTCTCGTTGGAGTCTGGAACTATGGGATAGGTTTTGTAGAGGGTTACTTGGTGGTGGCCAAGATGCTTTGGAGATTGGTTGCGTTTAAGGCTTTGGGAGGGAAAAAGATAAGGACCTAGCCTCTTGTCAATCCTTTCATTTTGGTTGTTGGAGATTTGGATTAAATGATTGAATTAGATATGTCATACTTTTAATTCAACTGGTAAACTAAAGTGATACTTATTCTAGCAATAGTTGTATGGTTCTCTGTAAAATTGTTATGTAAGTTGAAGCCATTACACTTATCTTTTGAAGCTTTCATAGCATAAACAATGCTTGACTACCTTCATATTTAAAAATTTCTAGTCTAAATCAAGTGGTATAAGCTCCCTATGGGGAAAAAAGGGTAAAGGTGAGTTGTTGCTAAATTATTGTTTCGCTTGATATTAGCCTATTTAGGTGCTCTCAATTGTTATTTGCTTGGATTATAGAAAATGCTGAAATTTGGTCTGGTTCACCATGACTTATAGAGCCTATGGATAATATGACACATGGATAACTTGCCATAGACCTGCTGACTATTTTAAACAATATTCTTATGATGGTATAGTGAATTTTAGGTGTCTATTCATGCCTATTTTGCTGTCATATAAATTTCAGTTGGTTTTTATCTTCTGTTTGTTGAATGATTATGTATTTGTGGGTCCAAAATGTACTCGCACGAACACTGGAAATGCAGGGATTCTTCAGGTACTGGACTCCGAAAATTAAGAAGTTACTGGGAGAGCTTTCTCAAGCTGAAGCTGAGAAGGAAACTAAATTGAAAAGTATTCTACAGCAGCTGATTGGGCAATTCTGTGTGCATCATATTGAGTGGAGGCAGTTGATTTCTGTAACTGCAGGTACACCTATCCTGTCTTGCACAGTGGAGCCTGTTCTTACATTCATTTGGTATTACTGACCATATAGCTACATACTTTTGGTGCAGTTTTGTCATATGCATGCGTAGTACTTTCTCTTTTTGTGTTGTAAGATCTTTATCCTCAAAAGTTGTATTGTTTTGCTTGTTCAGCTACTTCATTGAGGCTTTGAAAAAAATTCTTGACTGTCACCACCTCTGCATTCCTCAGAACAGAGATCCCCTTGTTGATCTAACAGTTCAGTGTCTGGAAGAATCCAAGTTTGATGTGATGAGAATGCAAAGTCAACATTGTTTTCACTTTGCATTTATGGCTTAATGTGTTGTTTTTGCTGTAGTGTTGCATCATGGTTTCTATCCCACATCAGTTGTTTCTAGGTCTTCCAAAGTCTTTTATTTATATAACAGTTGTCTTGGTTGTTATCTTCAATATAGCCAAGATACAGTATCATGTCATGTGGTGCTGTTCTCTTGAAGTACTGCAGAATTATGATGTCAGGAATTTATTTCTCTTTATCCCTTTGCTTTTATTATAATATCTTAACAGTCTGTTGTTTGTGATAAAAGGGTATCTTACGATTGAGCATTCCTAGATACGATAGAATTTTTGTGCCCTAATTGTCTCTTTTGTTGCTGTGTTTACAAACTATATGTAGTTCGAAATTTCAAGGGAGCCATTAAAAGAAATAATTGCTGATTCTGAGAAAGGTATTCACTATCTTGCATCATGGATGACTGACAATGGACTGGTATTTTTTACAGAACTGGATGTTTTGATCAGTCTAGCTGTTGCAAGTGACTATTACGAAGGAAATGTGTGTCGTCCAGTTATTTTACCTTCATCATGCTCAAGCCAGTTTCCAAGCTTGTGCGCAAAGAGTTTAGGACATCCTGTTCTTAGAAGTGATACTCTAGGCAAGGGTACATTCGTACCTAATGATGTTATTATTGGTGGTTCTGAACATGCTAGCTTTATCCTTCTCACGGGTCCGAACATGGGTGGGAAGTCAACTCTTCTTCGTCAAGTCTGCATGGCTGTGATACTGGCACAAGTAATGTTCTTTGCTCTTTTGGAACAAAGACACAAGTGGAGTTCTCTGTTTGATTTTGTAATTTTTGTTCATGTGTCATTACTTGGTTGTTCTACAACAGCTGGGAGCAGATGTCCCTGCAGAAAGCTTTCAACTGTCTCCTGTGGATCGAATTTTTGTTCGAATGGGAGCGAAAGATCATATTATGGCAGGCCAAAGTACATTCTTTACAGAACTTTCAGAAACTGCAGCCATGCTGGTGAGTTTTGGAGCAACACATTTTTGAAACTTATGGCTGTTGTATTGGCAAGGAGGGTGCTTCCCTGCTTGACTGGTCTCGCATTAATTCTCTAGCTTTTTGTAGTTTGTTGAAAGAAAATAAAAAAGTACCAGGAGGCATGGTTTAAAATATCTGCAATACCGATACGATACCCTCTGATACGTATCTTAAATTTAGCCGACCGATATGGTGACCGATACCGATACTTTAATACTTGCCAGGAGGGAAAATATGAGAGATTATAAAATATCATATGTTACCTAAATAAGTAATTGTTAAGTATGATTTTGCTTCATATTGTCAAAGCTCACACCATGCTGCTCCTATTAAAGCTGGGTAGGTTGGACTGCTTATTTTAATTAATCCTTCTTTAATGATTGGGTAGTTTTCACTATCGCTTATCCAAGAGAAGTCCCACCAATGTCCATGTCCAAAATTTTCCGTTGGTGGGTCATGTTTAGCAGTACAGTTCTTTCTATGTTCAGAGACAGAATTAGTAGAATATAGGTAGACTTGTATACCAAGAGCTTTTAGGTGTTAAATCCAAGGATGATCTTTTTCCCTTATCCATTTGATAATCCATGGGAAGATATAATTTATGCTTTCATGGCATTCTTTCTAATTTTAAGTAGAAGAAAGTGCTTCTTTAAAGACAAATTTTCTTTGAAAAAGTGTGTCCATTATCTCTAAGGAATCAAGCATCGTATCATCTAGTCCCCCCCCCCCCCCCCTCACTTTGGGTTTGTCCCCGTCTGGTTTTTGTCTCCCCTAGCTCCTCCCTTGTATATTCTTCTCTAGCTTGGTAATGAATTTATTTATTTATTTATAAGAAAATGTATCATATCATACCAGTTCATATCGGCCCCGTATTGATATTGGGAGGCACCGATACAATACTGAGCAGATTCAATACGTAAAAATAAAAAATATTGTATCTTTCATATATTGATCAATACGTGTGGATACAAGATCGATACACTCAATGCACCTTGATACGCTTCCTTCAATCCTGCCAAATTGAAACAGTAAAGAGGGATACGAAACCAAGTGCAACTTAAGGCCTTGGAAATCTGTTTTCTCTTTGATCTAAGATGGGGGAACTCGTCTAGCATGAAAATGACCTAATCTTCACCATTTCAACAAGTTTTTTGCAATGATTTATGCCCCCTCGAACCTTCTCATTTTATTAGTGTGATGAACATCTTTTCAATGATTACTGCAGTCTTCAGCGACTCATAATTCACTGGTAGCATTGGATGAACTTGGACGTGGAACATCAACTTCAGATGGGCAAGCCATTGCGTGAGTGCCATTGCTTGAGAATCTGCCTAAAATGGATTCATGTGTTAACTAACATGGCCTCCTTTAAGAAATTCTCGTTAATGTTTGTATGTAGCTGTTTGTAATTCCCATCAGGGACTAACGTGCTCATTCAAGCTATCCATGGCAGGGAATCGGTTCTAGAGCATTTCATCAGCAGGGTAAAATGTAGAGGGCTGTTTTCTACCCACTATCATCGGTTATCTGTGGACTACCAGAAAGATCCCAAGGTAATTTGTTTCCTATAATTGGTCGATCTACTTTCTTAAACAGTAATACCATCTGTGGGTGCATGTTGTCACACGTTGCCCAAATATCTCAGGATAGCTTATTTCAGAAAATAAGGCTCTAGTACAAAATTTTGACAGGTTACAGTGTTTATTGCTGGCAATGTACTGGAACTTAACATCCATTTTGAGAGTGGTTGACCATTTATCCAGAAGCATAGCCCTGGAGCCCTTTCAATCACCGCTGCTTTGCAGTTTGCACTTGTTTGGGTGACCCCTCACAAGCAAAGCATAATAATCTTTGATAATATAGTGGATGCATGTTTCTTTTGTTTCTTTCTGCTGTGCAAGTTGTTATGATTGTAGGCCATGTCATAGCAAAGTGAGTTCCTGATCGCCACATACGTACGAGCTCCTGTATGTGCCTCTGTGTGTGTATAGCTGGTGCTATGACCACATACTGGGGATTAGGAGCAATTGGTGGGACCCATTGTGGGTCTCTTCTAATGAATTGGATGATTATAACCATCCAATGATTGGATGTGATCTTCTCATTGCTTTGATTTTGATCTGACAAATCATATCCTATGTAGCCTTCTAATTTATGATGTGGATGCCCTGGCATTTGATCTCTGATCATTTAATTACCAATTATTGCAATTATTTGATTTGATACTCATCTGTATTGAATTTCATAAATTCTTTCTGATCCCTTCGTTCTTCCAATTTTTGTAAAGGTGTCCCTATGCCATATGGCATGTCAAGTTGGAAAAGGAGTTGGAGTGGAAGAAGTAACATTTCTTTACAGGCTAACACCTGGTGCATGCCCAAAGAGTTATGGTGTCAATGTTGCACGGTTGGCAGGTATCCCTCATCAGTATTATGTTTTTCAGTAGTACAAAAACCAATTTCTAACCCAGATGCGTTGAACTGTGTAACATAGTCAAGTTAGTAATGCAATTCTGGTCACTTGGTGCTGTCCCATTCCCACTGTGGGGTATATATAAATCAGTAGGAAAAAAATTTCTATGGGGGAGTGTGGCCCCTACACCGAGACACATGGTGGGCCTACCAAATGAAAACCCAAGCCTAACCTGGAATCCAATCAGGCTGGTCCCATACCCTTCCAGTCCCCATTAGGTGCAGGACAGGAATAGTAAGCCACATGATTAATTTCTAAGTTTTGCTGTCTTCTTGGTTGAAAGAAACCAACCTCGGAAACTTTTCTATGTAAACATTGGTTCCCAGTTCTGACCATGGTCAGGATTTCAGGACTTCCTGATCCACTACTTCAAAAAGCTGCAGTCATGTCAAGAGAATTTGAAGCAATATATGGTAAACACAGACAAGAATCTGAATGCAAGTTGTCAGAAAAAGGTCATGATGACCAGATGTCTGATTTTTTCCAAGATTTGGCCTGCATTGTAGCAAATTTAAGTCGCCATGAAATGTGTGAGAGCATGGGTATTAGACAGCTCACTGAACTTCAGCAGAAAGCAAGGTTACTTCTGCAGGGAAATTGAGTCATGGATTTGCTTTGGATTTTGGTCTATTAAGAATTTTGGCAGGTTTCTTTACCTCCCCGATTTGCTTGTGGTTATTTCAAGAGCTTTTCCTAATTTTTCGGGTAACAAAAGGCTCCTTCCACAGCCTAAGTGGCTAAGCAGATGCTAATTTTGTTACTGGAGGTGTGTTTCATACTTCTTTACAGCATTATGCTAGCTTTGCCCAGGCCACTCTGTTGGATTGCTGCGGCATCAATATTTCTATCTTATCTAGGTAAGCCGGGTCATTGTCTATTAATTTGTGATCAATGCTTGGAATGCATCCTTATAGAAGTGAGCTTTGACATCTTTTCTCTTCTTTTTATTCCCTTTTTTGGTTGTTTTCATGGGTGCAGAGAAAGTTATCGCTTGTAAATTGTACAGATAGAAAATCAAGACAGTGCTCCATGTAATCAGTTATAATGTGACACAAGGTATGTTTTGTATCCAGAATGCATCACTGGTTTGATAAAATGTTTGTGATATGAATTTTTGTGAAGCTACTTCTCACTTCTCCATATGTGGTATCCGTATTCAGTACCATTGAACAAACTTAATATGCTATTGGATCTCTGGAGCAGGCTAGACTGGGCATCTTGATAATTACAGTGGATATCTATTGGATTTATATGTCTTATTGTATCGTGAATATAATGTTAATGATATTGTACCATTCTCATTCAAGGTCAGCACAAGTAAGGATGTGAATTTGAAACCGAAATCGAACTAAACCGTTTACACTGAAACCGCAAAACCGTTTAGTAAATGGTTCGGTTCTGGTTTCAAGTTTCAGGCCGATTAGCTAAATGGGTCAGATCCGTTTTATCCGCTTAACCCATAGGTTTCAAACCGAATTGAAACTGTGAAAATCAAACCGTTTAAATCGTCAAAATCAATCTGATTAACCCATATAACGATTAAGTAACTATTAATCTCGTATGAAATTCTTTGGACATTAGTTTTATATTCTATGTAATTGTTTTCTTCCTTTATATAGTTGAGACGGATGAAGAGGAATTATTTGAAGCCTTGGAAGATGTGTTTTTGGAGCCTTCTATTCCTACTTTAGCATCATCCACCACTACTACTGGTGTTCATTAGTAGTTGTGTTTGCATTTCACTTTCTGATGTAATATTTTCTTTTGCTTAGTAGTTTGGTTGTTTTAACAAAACATAATGGTTTTGCATTTCACATTCTTAAGATTGAATCGTTTATCACCAAAAGTAAATTTTAGTAAACATGTGAATAAACTAGTAAATCGATTGTTAACCGTTTAGAAACCGTGGAATAAATTGAAATCGAAACCGTTTAAATTCGTGAAATCAAAACTGTTTAAAGACCATGGAATCGAAATCGTTTACTAAACGGTTGCAGTTTTAGAAAGTGCAACCGTTTTGTAAATGGTGCGGTTTTAGTTTTAGCCAAATAAATGTAAATCAAATCAAATCATACGTTTAAATCGAAGTACGTTTAAATCGAAACCGAGCTGATTAACACCCTTGTTACACCCTTAACCACAAGAATAGGATTCTCAGACATTGAACAAGGAGAAACTAATTGGTTAAGAAGGCACCACTGATTTTAGATATGCTGATCTCATAGTGGCTGATCTCATTCTCCAATTGCATCTCGGATAAAATGTTATTTAGTTTTCTATTCCTACATCCCATGACTGATGTTAAGGTAGGACAGTGAAGCCAGCTTTGTTGCGAGTCTTGCAAAGCCCCAAAATGATTACATGCGGGACTCTGAGGCCTTCGCTTCAATATTGACTATAGATGTTGATAAGAGAAACATGCATTGGCATACATGGATAATGCTCTTGCTTTGAAGGGGATACTGTGGCAGGTGAGATCAAGCCTGCAAGGACTAATTCCGATATGGATTGGATCAGATTCGAAACCAGAAGCCCTAGGATCAGCTGGAATCTGGATTGTTCAAGAGCAATTCCTTTTCAAATCGGCCGATTCTACTGATCTGATTTTGATTTTTAAGACGGTGCTGCTGGGTTGGTCAATCAGAATTTCATTTTAATGTTTAATCTGGTTCAGGGGTGTGGTTTCTTGGCCGATGACTGATTCTGATCCAAGTCGCCAAGTATGCCAATTCGAATCTGATTCTTAGAACCGTGGCCCGCTCCTTTAGAACACGCTATCCAGAGAGTCCCCCCAATACCCCACCAAAAAGATATGGGAGATGCGTCCTAACTTTTTGCCTAACAGAAGAATTTTGGAGGAAAAGATGGAAGGGTACAAAAGAGCACTAAAAAGAATGCTCATGATATAAAAATAAATAATACATTGGTCTAAACAATCATGATTGACGAGTACATTTGGGTATGGACAGTATGGTTTAAGTGTTCATCTTCGTCAGTGTCATCATCTTCATCTACTTGGAGGGGTGAAGTGTCATCAAACTCCTGATACATCAACAAAAATGATCTATGAGCTTCTAAAGAGGCGAGTTTATATCCACTTCAAATGAAACATTCCAATCTTGGGTTAGTTACAATACAACAGTTTTGTAGACTGGGATTTTCCGTTTGTTCTAATTTTGCATGGACCAGGTTTTCCTTCACCATGGCCATCACTACTGTTGGGTTGCATTAGGGAGTCACAATTTCGACTTTGTAAATAACGGGTGAGAGTGTAATAGTGATATGAGCAAAGATTTAGGGGACGGTATCAATCTCTGCCAATACGGATCAGTGGGTATCGGTCGATTTTTCCCTTATTTTTTTTTTATAAAAAGTACTAATTTTTTATTATTTTACCCCTGAAATGATTTGGATAACTCGAAAATCGATTTCAGCCAATATCAATCCGATGCGGCCGGTCCCAAACTGATACTTAAAGAAACCATGGATATGTGACTATTCTCAAGGTCGTATCACTAGTGAATAAAGAATTCTTCCTCTCTATAGGTGAAAGGAAAAAATTTGGTCCATTCTGTAAAATTAACCTTGAAAACATATAATAGAACATGAGGAACTAACCTGATACTGCCTTTGTTGCATCCTTTGAATTGCGGTAATTATTTGCATTATTATATATAGAGGAACAATGATACCACCAGCCCTTAGAACAAGTATCTGCGGAGATCATGAGGAGGCCAAAAAAAAAAAAAAGAAAGGGAGATCAATTATTAGTTAGACCAGAGTGATTAAGTTAATAAAAGTCTGAAGACCATATCATATCATTCAACAAACCCCCCCCACCCCCCCCAAACACACACACACACACATACACAAAAAAGGAGCATCTGGAAAGAAAGTGAAGAGCCTATTATTCAAAAGTGTTCATTATGATACTTACTGTTAGAACTGGGAATTCATGGTGGTCTGTTTCACCAGCAACCAATGCAAGGAGGTGTCTCAAAAGCAAGAGTGTTCCAAGCTGCATTTCATTACAGAAGAAATTAAGATTTGACTTACAAGAAAAGTAATCATTCTGCTGATTAAATCACTAGGGGTCAGGTTTGTGTGTTTGGATCACCTATCCATACATCTATGTTTAGCCATTTAGATAATAACATCTGTTCTTTTTTTCTTTCATGAAAGCTCCTTCATGCACTCCTAATGGCAGGAATTGAGACACATATCACACCTAAACATATGCAAAGAGTAAAAAAAATCTCTTGCCCAGCTGCACTGGGTGCAGTGAACATCTGGTGACTGAGAGTATACCCATGGATGAAAAGACTTCACAAAGAGTGCGCCCGGTAGTAAAAGATCCAAGACACTAGGTTTGGAATCAACTCCATTCATAAATGTGTACAAGGAGTCTCGTGCATTGACTTGCTTTTTTTTATATTGATATCCAAACCAATCCTTATACCTAAAACCGCTTCAATTAGTAAGACAGTAATAATGACCCTGGATGTTGGTTAACCTCTCTCCTACCACTCATGACCTTTTCCTCCATGTGATAGAACGTCAAAGGTTGTAAGATTTCGATGAAAAGAGGCTTTGGATCTTTTTACCAAATTATGGTAACAACTAATAAGAGAATCAAAAACCATAACTTGCGGAAGGAAACGTGCAGGCAACCAGTGCAGGTAGCATCTCAGTGTGGGTCCCCACTCGGCCACTCCCCATTGTGAGTAGATAAAATACCATCCGATGCATTCTCTTTGCTGTGTATTAGCAAGCAGTAGGGTCCACACGTTCCCCCGCAAGTTAGGGTGCCCCCTGAAACAAAGGCTCTTTTTTGCCACCTGGAGAATCACCTAAAGTCACGGTTGGCATCTCGAAGGGTCCCAGGTGCCAACTGTGAGGATCTGATCTGGCAAGTTACATATGCGACACGTGAACCTCTGGATTTGGATTTTGAATTTGAAAAAATGTCTGACTGATACTTTTGATTTGATTGTAAAGATGGGAATTGGGTTTGGGTTTGGGTTTATAGTACGTTACCGTGAGGACCACAAAACGACGGCAAGACGCGCTTCTCTCAGCGGCGGAAGAACACTCGGAGAATTCTGGTTCGGCGGCGACAATCGCCATTAATCCGGGATGCTGAAGCTCCTGCTCTTGCCTCCGTAGTAGATTTGGAACCTCCAAGCTCCCTCTGTTTCAGTTTTTCTTCTGAGGTTAGTCATCTATCGAGTATCAAACTAGTGTAAGACGATGTCCGCGTATTTAGATAACGCGGTTTACCT
The DNA here is from genome assembly GCF_013358625.1 of Macadamia integrifolia. Taxonomy (NCBI): domain Eukaryota; kingdom Viridiplantae; phylum Streptophyta; class Magnoliopsida; order Proteales; family Proteaceae; genus Macadamia; species Macadamia integrifolia. The sequence continues at coordinate 29,329,456 of NC_056568.1, forward strand.
GATAGTCATCACTACATCGACCTGTTCAGCCTTTTTGGGCGGTGCCGTGTAATCTGGTTCGAACTTCTGCAAATTTTGAAGGAAAAAAAAAAAAAAAAATTAATCTTGACGTTGGAAACTAAAATGGCCGCCAGAAGACTCTCAAATCGAAACACACACAGAAGCAGGAGCAGATTAAACATCCAAATATACCAAGAAAACCTTGATTCCGTTAGCACAAACACAGATGGTAAAAGAGCTCAAAAGGCACAACTTTTATATCGGAAAACACTAAGAAAGCACTTCAAACCAGAATTCCACCTCTGAAATCTTTGATCGCCTCTCACAGAGTTCCAAAACCAGGGGGAGGAAATTGGAAATAGCAGAAAAACAAAATTCCAGTAAGAACTTCACTTTGATAACAGAAGATAAGGGAGGGAGGAATCAAACGGGAGAAGGACGCGAAGTTTTCTAATTTTTTGCTCTGTTTAGCAATAAAATGATGTGGATACAAACCTGGAGACAGATTTCACAAGTCGTGTCACCCTTCTCGTTGCACCATCTCTGTACGCATTCTCGATGTGCAAACTGAAAGGAACCAAACCCAAACAAACAGTCACGAATTTGAATTCAGAGAAACATATAAAAAAAAAAAAAAGGTAGAAAGAACAAAACGGAAAACACGGGATGAAAAAGAAAAAAAAGCACCCCTAAAAGAAGAAATTAAGAACAAATCCTTCACCTTAACAGTTCCAGAACAAGCACAAGGAGCTTCCAATCGATTAGCGCTTCCAACTTCATCGTCATGGCAGATTCTACACTCTGCAATTGAAGAAGAAGAGATTGATTCCTCCACAAACAATACCACTTCGTCTCCCATTTCAGTTTTCCCGTTTCTCTCACTCTCTCTCTCTTTCCGTGGAATCTAAATTCTGGATCCTGGAGAGTGGATTGTAAGTTAAATACTAAGAAAGCAAAAGGGAAAATTCCAAGTTCCAAGCACACCAGCTTCTGGATTCTGGATTGAAAAATACGTCAACAGGTATAGTTGTATAGAAGCGAAAAAATCAAACGAAGAAGGAGGTGGGAGACTGGTTCTTCTTGAAGACTTGAACCCAAACTCTACCCAACTACACAAACATACACACTCTCTACATTACATTTACATTATTACCCTTTGACGTTTGACCCATAAAATAATTTGAAAGGGATTAAAGTGAAACAAACCCCTCTTTAAATATATAGTAAGTTTCTTAATCATAATTTACTAAAGGGTATTTTTGTCTAACCAACTTTTGCTTGCTTTTGTGCTAGACTAATTTATAGTTAATCATTGTACCATTTCTCGTGCCAAAACTAGATACGATTACGACTTTCTTTTTTTTGTGGTCCAAGAGTTCATAGTGAGAGAGAGAACACCCTCATTAGGAAGTAGAGCAAGATACCCTCCAATAATTGCCACGTGGCAGTTATTGTGAGGACTAAAATTTTATAAACTGATGGTCTCCAAGTCAGGGTATCAATTTGGAATCGAAACCAATGACTGAGATTCGATACAATTTTGATGTCATAGACGACATCTTCCATTTCTAAGACAAACTCATTTGATATGTACCAATTTTACCAAACCAAGAATAGTAACTACATATATTTCAAAAAATGGCTAAACTTTTTAGGCTACGTTTGGTAGTCATTATATTCTAGAAATAACGTTTTGCTTCAAAAATAGAATTGTTAGTTTTTATATCAAAATTTCATTTTAAAACAAACAAATGGTGTTTGATGAACCTGTTTCAGGAACAATTACACTAGTTGTTCATTTTATTTGTATTTGGAAGGAAACTGAAATGATAAAACAAGGTTTCGTTGTTCCATCATTTTGCGTTTCTAACATTTTTTTTTCCTTTAAAAAAAAAAAAAAAAATGACACCAAACGTTTTATTCCGTTTTTTCATTCCCATAGAACATAATAACGTCGTTTTTCTGGATGACTATCAAACACAACATTATTGTTAGTTTTGTTTGTAGTGTAAACAGCCATATATTTCATCATTAAACATGTTCATTGGTGAGATTAACATTGTAGTTTAGTTGGCTCATGGTTATTGTATGGTAGTGATTTGGATTTTGTATTTGTACTGAATAGAAGTAATATTTATTTTGAGTAAGAAATTGTATTTGTACTGAATAGAAATCATATTTATACCAGATAGAAGTTGTACTAAAATTGTATAGGGCTCGTTCTGTATTGGTATTGGAAATATATGAATGTTCCGATATGATATGTTTTCGGTATTTACTCCTTATCTCCAAGGTCCTCTATTTACTTGTCAAGTTTCAGTATAATTTGACTTTGCCAAGTGGCAAAATAATATATTAAAATAATAAATATAACAATGGAGTGCATGGCCATACATGGGAGAGATCTTACATAGGAGAAGATACATTGAACCTCTGTATGAAATTTGACATGTGGTCAATCCCCATCAATTCCTAAATATTAAATGGTCAAAATTTTTGGACTGTGGAAGGAAATTAAGAATCCTATAGTTGAGGAGATACATTGAATTTAGATATAGGAAGATATTAAGCTTCTCTTCTCTTCTCTTTTACCTTTGTAGGATTCTTTTTATTTGTGAGTTTCGAGTTGGGGAGAGGGTTTCCCATGCTACCAATATGGGGAGGGGAGAGAATTCCCACACACCACAGCAATGGTGACACAAATAACAGTATCATTCATATGGGCTTACATGGTTAGGGTAGGAGAGGAAAAACAAGGGAAACCCTATATGAAAATACGAGGATACGTACATTGGTGGTGTGAGAAATTTTTTCCCCTCGAGTTATGTCTTAAACTTAAATTTTAAAGTTCAAATTTTTCTTCTTTGGGGCGGATGATATATTGGTGAATCGTCATGGGAAGGAGGATTGGAGAAATATAATATACACAACAAGTTGTGCTTCTCTTCCCTTTCCTTTAACACTTTGGGTTATGCTTTAAGGAGAAATTTTCCTTCCACCGTGGAGGGTCATCCACAAATCTACCTTTGTTAGTATTCTATCCCCTATTTGGTGGTGGAGGACAGAAATACCGTCCATTGTTTCTGGACACCCATCCAAGTGCAATAATGACTATCATTGGAGTTCTTACCTGATGTCTAAAACTTAAGAAAATGATTCTTTGAGCCGGCTCATTAGGGTAGGGTACATTTGTATTTCTGTATCGCTCTCTCTCCCGACCTCATTATCTTCTAATAAATAATATTATTTTATTATATTTTATTGGTGTGTTCTCCTATATCGTTTGAACCCTCACCTTAAACATAAATTATGAAGTTGGAATTTTTCTTTTTTGGAGGTAGCGGAAGGGAGGTGGCTAGTAATGGTGAGCTTTCAAGGACTCTTTTGTTAAGAATTGGAGCATTTTTTCCGTGGCACACCTCTGATGTCATTGCTGAATTCTATATTTCACTTGAAAAATTAATTGACACGTAATAGATTAGAATAGATTAATTGATGTTATAAGTTGATAGGTAACACCAATGGAAATAGAAAAGGAGACATCATCTCAAAGAAAAAATTGAAAATTAGACACAATAGACACAGCTTGTGGTATGCAAGAGATGTGTCCAGGGCCAGGGGTTTACAGGGACCCGTTGATTCTTTTGATCTGTTTCATCGGTAAACCCCACCCAATAAGATAGAGGTATTGGTGGGACCGTTTTGTAGCTCTATGCTTCCTTCCTTTTCTCATCTTGCGCCATATTCCCACCTTACACTGCTGTGACATCTGTGCTTATCGGGTTATCCCCTTCGCTCTCATGACTCACCACCAGCTCCAATGAGTCAGGACCGCGGCCGCCTCTTCATTCTTATCTCTCTCTCTCTCTCTCTCTCTCTCTCTTTCTTTCTCTGTGTCTCTTGTCTCTTAATCCACGTTTGTTTGTGTAGATGAATAAGCTTATTTTAGAATTTTCCATCTTTTCTGCTTTTCTAGACCTTGCATGTTGCGTAACCTTCAATTTTAAAAATCTTAATCTGATAAAGTCTAACTAAATGATGGCCCACTCTATCACTAGATGGAAGATTTTTTTTTGAAAAGGTTCAATCTTTTAATCTTTATCAGGGATTTTGAAAGTCTATTTTTCGATCCGCATCCAGGGTAAGGTTCAAAATTTCGAGTTTCAACTTTGATTGAAATAGAATCGAAAATTTCAAAATTTGGTTGAAATCAGAGTTTTTTAAATTAATTTTTGAAATTTTATTTAAATTTTTAAAATTTTGAAATCTTGGGGTGGATCTTAATGATTGAAATTCTTGAAAGTTAGAACTATGATCCAGGCCTCCAGGGTCAATGTTGTATGTAGTTCATTCATGAGATTCTCTGGTTCATCTAAAAAAAAACTAAAGATAGTATATTAAAGAAACACTTATATTTGACTGTTTGAGATGTTAAAAGTTCAGATCGATATAAAAAAAAAAATCTATTCAGATTGTGTCTTAACTCTTGTAATTACAAAAAGGAAATTTGCATTTGAGTGTTTGAGATTTTGGGTGTCCTTTAAGAATTGAAACCGGGTCATTCCACTATCAAGCGAGGTTAGATTTTACTTCTAGGGTTGTTTAGTATAAAAGACGATTCTAGAATGGTCCCCCTTAGGTTTGGAATCAGTAAAGAACTATCCTAATTGATTATCCAAAATCGTCTTGTATGGCACACTTGCCATTCCCTTTTTCTCCCCTCCCAACCCTAAAAAATGAAAAATTAGTTGGGAGAGGGTTCTTTGAGCTAACGATAAAGAGAACCCATACCAATCAGTGGTGAATTTCGATTTCTTTATAAGGAGAAGAGGAAAGAGAGAGAAAAAGGAGATGTTGGCATAACCTCTGCCGTCAGCTCAGAAATACTTTTCCCAAGTTAGTTGTCCATATTTCTAAAAGATGAACTTATAATTCAATCTAAATTGGTGTTTCCTGGGCAAATCATCAACGTGATATTTATATATTCCTTTGTGCGTGTGGACTCTATAAACTAGAATGGTGGAAATGTATAAGGTGCACGTTGGATTAGATTGACCTAACATTAAAGACAGAATTAAAAATATATGGAAATATCACTTAACTAGATTCTACGTTAAGGCCATACCAAGCAAGGTTTGTTATCTCGGGTTCAGTCTTGATCAATATTGATCCCGTTCACTCAGATTAGGTTGGACGGATTTATGATCTAGGGGTGAAAGTTTGGTCCTGACAACTTAAATCCGCCCAGAACCCAAACAGGACTTGAGCCAAGTTCTCTAACCTTGAGGGCGGGTTAAGGTTTAAAAACCCCAACCCTGGATCAGGGTTGGGTCGGGCTCGGGTTGAGTTGAGGCCTCAACCCAGTCCAACCCGACCTCAAATTTAACCTTAAAGTTTTATATTAGAATTTAGAGCTCCTATTGGTATTTTATTTTTCTATAATTTTTTAATATGTAGGATGAGTGGTAAAAACAGGTCAATCTAAGTTAATCCAACTATTGCAAAAGCCAGGGTCAACCCAACCCTGCCTAGCCCTATCCAATTCCAACCCGGCCCTGACATGGTCAATTAGGGTCAGGTTGGATTGGTATAAACCCGATAGGGTTGAGCTTGAATATGAATCTGACAAAGTTGGGTTGGGTTTGGGTTGAATTTTGAGGACCTAAGATTGGGTTAGGGTTTTAAGAAACCCAGCTCAACCCGACCCTGTTTCACCCCTATGATTTATCCATATTTTTAGAAAAAATGGGTTTTTATTATTTTTATATCTTTAGATCATACCAGTGGATCAGTATTGGATTGGTCAAGACTCAAAATCCATCTAGACTGACAATGATTTTACCGATCCCAATCCAATTTTTGAAACCATGATCCCAAATTACCATATCCACTAAACTTCTTTTCTATTTCCCATTTTTTCAATTCATTGATAGGAGTTTGGCTGATGAGTACTACAATGACTTGTCAAAGCCGTTGAGTTGAGATTGAGCATAGAATGGGGTTTTCATGAATTAGATTTGACCGACTCTTATTATGTGAATAGCGCGTTTCTTTGACACTCCCATTATATGTTGGCTGTAAAATGGTATGCATTTTTGGAATGCATTATTTTAAATAACTGGATTCATTATTTATCTAATTTATATTTGTCATATCTCATGTTCCCTATCTTAACATTTTGTGAGTACCAGTAAAACTGATAAACCAAAACCGCTTAATAATTGATTTCGATTTCACTAATTTACTGAAAAATATTAATAAATTGTTCGGTTTCATTTTTTGCCTACTACACTTTGAACTACATCGAATCTTTTTTATATCCTCATCCCCACAAAAACTTAATTGTAGATGAAGTGGAGCTCCGAATGTTTTAAGCTTCAACGATTTGTTCCATAATTTTTTTTTGAAGATTTTAATTAATGAATCAAGCAAGGGGAAGAGTAGTGAATGAGCTCGGGAATGTACTTTGTAGTGGATTTTTCATTTTTGCCACAGAATTCAATCTGTTAAAAGAAGTCGTGGAAAAAAAAAAAAAAAAAGATTTTTATTGGTCCTAAAAATACTTTTACCCACATATGTGTTGACAGTCGACATGGAAATCCAAACATGGTGAAGTAAATGATGGTTTATTTCGATCATTTAATTTTTAATTAAGCTCTCCTTCAACTATGAAGAAGGAAGAATCCCTTAACTACTGGTGATGTGACATTGTTATTGTATTTTTATACTATCATTAACTCCCATCTCTATTATACAGTGTCAAAAATACCTCTCTCTATTTCAATAAGATGAGATCGATTGTAATCATGATTGGAATCTTCCTTCACCGTGGGTGAAAGAAAATTGAATAATTTTAATTTTCAAGTTTTCTTTTTTAAATTCCAATTTAATTAATTGATACATTACATGGAGTGAGAATTTTCATTTGATTACAAGGCCCTTTTTCTGAGGATGGATAGAATGGGAGTGGCCTGAAGCTGTAATGACAACTAACTAAGCTCCCATTCTCATTCCGTTAATGGACTATGGTCTCTCATTTTGATTCCTCTACTTATTTCTTAGGATGAATTCGAACCAGTAATGCAATTTGAACCTGTAATGGATTGCTGGCAATTATACTCTATAATGCACATCAATTATTATTCAGCTACAACTACAAAACTATGATATCATATTTAAAGCCTTAGAGGCCACAAATCTTCTTATAAAGCATTTTTATTTTAACTGAAAAAATATAAAAATAATAATACAAAAAAAAAAAACCCCTTACCTCCAGCCCTTAAAAATCTTTTTATTTGAAGTCTCAAATTATGGGTTTGGGTTTCTTGTCCTTGATGAGAAAGGCAATGGCTATTAGTTTGACCTTGGCCTTTGTATGGTTGTCATCCACTCGGATTGTCTTTCTTTTTTTTTTTAAATGAAAAAGGGTGTTCCATGCTGATCATAGCCCTAGGCCAAAGTTTTTATGCTGTAAGCAGTACTTCCGCAAGACCAACAAGCGATAGTGGGCCATGCCAACCTGACCAGTGATGGGACAAAGGCTTCCTTCCATTAGGCTACCAACCCCTTTGGCATCCACTCAGATTGTCTAAGTGTTGATACATTGTCTTGTGGATGATTTAATGTGCCCATCGGTTGAGGTTTCCCACCTGTTGAGGTTTCCGATTTGAATGTTAAACTCCACATGATAAGTTTTGAGTATAGCTTTTTTTCCATTTTAAGTAGAGTTTTCAATGTTTATGTCCATAGTATTTTGAAAATGGGCTTTGAGCTACCCTCATTTGGGTCTTTGGAAAACCTCTTTCTTTGAGGACCTTCTTAATATTGATCTATCTTTTTGTCCAATGAAACTTACTAAAAAAATTTTGTTAGTGTAGTTTTTTATGTGAAATAAAGGTAGTTCCAAACTTTAGGGGTGTCAAGCAATCCTGTTATAGTATAAGGTATCCAAGTACTTTTCTCAAAAATAAAAATTCTTGGAATATATTCTCAACTTGAAGGTTACTTCCAAAATATTTTAGAAGGGTAGATGTTAACCTCTTATATGTGTGTCATGTGTGTGAGTGATCCATGGGTAATTAGTTGAAACTTTCAAATAATTTAAAAGGATTGATGTCAGCCTTATAAATATATGGATGCTCGTGTACATATGTATATACATATAGTGTAGCAACTTTATTAATTAAGTGATACATTCTACATGTTATTGTTGAGATACTTTAGGGCTAGCTTTCCTCTTTAAGGAGATATTAATTTATAGACTAAAAACCTTTTATTTATCTATGTTTATCATCTTGTTTCAATAATCGGTGAGAGAAGATTGAAGAATATGTTGCTTATAGAATCTTTAGGGAGTGATCAATGCAATGCATTCATTAAAGATAAAGCATACTTTTGGACCATCAGCCATTTGGAGTATCCAGCCAACCAAAAAAAAAAAAAAAAATTCCTTCAGGATCTTCACCCAAAAATCTATTTTTTCATTACTCCTCCCTATATGTTGGTCATTGGAGGCTGAAAATTCCCATTTAGTGTTCCTCTATACGTTTGTATAATTGCAATGACGGTCATCAGTGGAGGAATTCCTAATTTTTAATGGTTTAAAGAAAACTTAGTAAAAAGAAAAAAAATGTAAAATAACTATATCTGAGACATTTCATGTAGATGTGGAAGGACCACGAAACGTAGAGTTGAAAATAAATGAACTCAACGAAACTTAGGAGTACCTTCTCCACAAGTGAAGAGTGAAAGCTTTTTGGATAAAAAAAATGTTGGGAACCATGTCCACACTCCTTGCCATGTTTTGGTGTTAACAAACAAACATACATCTTTAACTTGATTGTTAAAGTGTGATTAGCTTGAAAAAACCCTTAGAAGATCGAAGGTCGAATCAAGACATGAAGCTAAGCTTAAAGACATGAAACAGCAAACAAGAAGGAAAGAAGATGAAGGGCTAAAGAATGGAAGATTCAAGTGAAGAAGAAGACCACTAGGATAGATTAGTTATTTTTAATGTAATTTGTAATTTCCACATACTTATATGCACTCACCTCATGCATGTGCATTGCATCATATTAGAATGACCATAGAGCATGCCTTGACTAGGTATGGAAAGTCTCTAAGTGGTGTGGAACACACAGTAACCTAACTCAATGGTATTTTAGGGAATCTTAAAGTTAGTATCAGGAGACGAATCCTTCATAAAAGCTGTAGGAAATTGAGTTATGATTCCAACGCAATTGATTTCAAGTCAATCCAAGGTCGGACCAAAAATTTATAGTCAAAACAATGGTGATTGGTCAGTATGACAGAGCATGTCATGTTGGCGGTCGACCGGCTGGAAGCCCCGGTCGATCGAAACCACCCGAGACCATAGGCGGTCGATCGTCTGAAAGCCCCGGTCGACTGGACCTGTCCGAGACCATAGGCGATCGACCGGTTGAAAGTCCCGATCGACCGGTGCCTGTCTGGAAGTACTCCAACGGCTATTTTTTTGCCTACAACGGCTCTTGGCGGTCGATTGGATACCGATGGTGATCGACCGGTATACCCAAAATATGTCTGTTAGAGCTTGATTCCCTACCTAAAATGCTTCACTAAGTTCACCTATAAATACCCTAATCACTCTTAATTAATTATTCATTAAGAAAGAGCTTTAAGAGCATTGTTGCAAGCATTAGAGAAGTTTATTTCTACTTGAGTTATTCTATTACACAAATCCCAAACAAGAGGCTCAAGTCTTAATCAAAGTCCTCTACTCTCTCCTGTGCAAGTCAAAGCCGTAAGAGAAGACTTTACAAAAGGTGCATCACTCATAATTTATTATTCATTCTCATTTGCACCACACTTGAGGTATTCCTCTTATTCCACTATTTCTTATTTTCTGTTTTTTTTTACAATTCTAGACTGTACTTAAGATTGTAAGGATACTCTTATCCTAAAAATAGAAAGGTCTCTCTCTACCTCTAAAAGAGATTGTGAATGCGTCTCTCTACCTGGAAAGGAGATTTGTAAGGATACTCTTATCCGTAAAAAGATTGTAAAGGTTTTTCTTCCTTACATACTGTACTGAAAAGGGAGAACTAGTGGAATACCTTACAAGAGGATTCTTGTAGGGAGTGGACTAGACTCGAATTGAGTCGAACCACTATATATCTTGTGTTGTGGTTGTTCTTATTTTATTTATTCAGTATTGCTTTTAAATTACAATCACACTTGTGATCTATACATCGAAAAGAGTTAAATTCCACTAGTATAACCTATTCACCCCCCTCTAGGTTATTTCAATTGGTATCAGAGCGGGAGCTCAATTTATTTAAGACTATATCGTCTTAATAGTGAGTCAAAGACCATGACCACATTCCAAGGACCACCAGAAGGCATGAACGCCTCGAGACCCCCGTACTTTAATGGAGAAAACTTTTCTTTCTGGAAGTGCAGATTCAAGAATTTTATGTGTGGTCACAACATTCTTGTATGGAGAGCCATAGAGAATGGACCATACACTATCACCAAGATAGTTGATGGAAAGACAGTACCTAAGGATGAAGGAGAATGGGCAGCTGAAGACATCACCCTCATCTAGTACAACTTCCGTGCCATTACGTTCCTTCAATGTGCCCTCAATGAACAAGAGTTCAACCGAGTCATTGCATGTGACACGGCTAAAGAAATTTGGGATATGCTTCTTGTCACACACGAAGGTACAGCAGAGGTAAAAGAAAGAAAGGTAGATCAACTTGTCTCTGATTACGAGTCATTCTCTATGAAAGAAAATGAGTCAATAACTTCTATGTTCACTAGATTTACTGATATTGTGAATAATCTTAAAGGTTTAGGCAAGACTTATACTAATGCTGAAAAAGTCAGAAAAATCTTAAGAGCCTTACCTGCAGCTTGGAGACCCAAGAAAACAGCAATAGAAGAAGCCAAAGATTTGACGAAAATATCCTTGGACTACTTACTTGGATCTCTCCAAACGCATGAAGTAGAGCTGAATGCCGACAAACCAAATTCTGAGAAAAGAAGAACCATAGCGCTAAAATCAACTCAACCTATCGAAGAAGTAAGTGATGATGAAGAAGATGAAGAATTCGACATGGAAAAGGAAATTTCACTCATCACGAGGAAATTCAACAAATTCCTCAAACAGAAAGAAAGATTCCAACACAAGAACAAATCCTACGGTGACAAATCCTATGGGGAAAAAGGTAAAACAAAAATTAAACCCAAGGAAATTCCTACTAAAGACATAGTTTGTTTTGAGTGTAGAAAGCCTGGACATTTCAGAACTGAATGCCCAAATAAATCAAAAAGAAAGGCCTATGCAGCTACATGGGACTCAAGTGATGAAGAGAAAAGTGAATTTGGAGAAGAAGTCACCAACCTCGCCTTGATGGTCATCGGAGATGAAGAACAAGAGGTATGTGAAATTCAACCTGAACTTTTAGTAAGGGACTCTAATGAGGAACTTCAATAAGCCTTTGAGGCCTTATATGAAGAAAGTATAAAATTAGAGTCTGATAAAAGTAAACTTGAAAAAGAGGTTGAAACACTAAATAAGAGAGTGGAGGCACTAACCTCAAAGGTAAGTGAACTGGAGGAAGAAAACTTTAAGTTGAACTCCACCCTCTGCACCTTTACCCAGGGGCAAAAGAACCTTGACAACCTTCTAGGTTCTCAAAGGAAGAGTCCAAATGAAAGAGAAGGACTGGGTTATAATGGATAAAATCCATATAGAAATGGGAATCCAAGAAGGGGTGACCAAAGAAACCAACCATCCACCTCCTACATTAAATGTAGTTTTTGTAAAAAGACAGGACACTCCATAAAATAGTGTCACTCTAAGAAAAAGCCCAACTCTCAAACTGAGAGATCAAGAGTAAACCATGCCTACTACTACACACCCCTAAGAAGGCAATATAGGCCTCAAGAAAACTCTAGACCTATGCCCAGGTATAGAAAAACCCAACCTCATAGAGAGTACTCTATTGAGAGGCCCCAAAGGCAATTCCAAGGATACAAGAACTATCCTAGTGAGACATATAAACCACAAGGGAAATACCAAAACCAAGGACTCTATAGATACTATACTCCAAGATCAAATGGATCTTATGAAAAACAGAGGACTCAAAGAAACCTAAGGCCATTCCAAAGGCAGAACCAAAATCCTAAAAAGTACAAAACCATTTGGGTTCCAGTCAAAAAGTTTGACACTAACAATGGTGGACCCATGAGATTATGGTGACCAATGTACGATTAAATTTCTATTATAGGTTCGCTTGAAGAATAAGGTGGAAGCTGAATGGGTCATCGACAGTGGACGCTCCAAACACATGACATCCAACAAGAACCTATTCTCAAGCTTACGGGACTATGATGGAGGATGGGTCTCCTTTGGAGATGACAGCAAAGGAAAGATTGCTGGTATTGGAAAAATAAAACTTGGAGGTATTTCAATCTCGAACGTTTACTTTGTGAAAAATTTGAACTACAATCTCCTAAGTGTAAGTCAATTATGTAGCATTGGATACAAAGTAGAATTCAATGTCTCCCACTGTTGTATTAAATATGCAAATGATAATCTAATACTAAAAGGATCTAGGAAAAACAACATTTATGTTTGTATACTTGATGAAGTAAGTTCCTTAAATGCATGCTTGGTTTCTAACCATAGTGAATCTTCATTATGGCATAGAAGACTTGGACATATAAATGTCAAGTTGATTCAAACCATAGCATCCAATGATCTTGTGAGGAACCTCCCTAAAATCAAGTATGAAATAGATAGTTTTTGTGATGCCTGTCAAAAAGGCAAACAAACCAAAGTTTCCCACAAGTCGAAGAATATTGTCTCTTCCTCTAGACCATTAGAACTACTTCATCTAGACTTATTTGGACCTATCAACATATCTAGTATGAGTGGTAAAAATTACACCTTTGTAATTGTTGATGACTACTCTAGGTACACTTGGACTGTTTTTCTGAAAAATAAAAATGATGCCTTCGATGAATTTGCAACTCTATGTAACAGATTGCAAAATCAGAAAGGGTATACTATAACCTCTGTAAGGAGTGACCATGGAGGAGAATTTGACAATATAAGTAAATTTGACTTATACTGCAACAAGTATGGTATTGACCATAACTTCTCCGCTCCTAGAACACCTCAATCGAATGGAGTAGTTGAAAGGAAAAACAGGTCATTACAAGAGACTGCAAGGACTATGCTTAATGAATACACTTTGCCTAAGTACTTTTGGGCTGAAGCTGTAAATACAGCATGTTATGTACTAAATAGAATAATCCTTAGACCTTTGCTTTCTAAAACACCTTATGAACTATATTTTGGTAAAATACCAAAAGTTAACTACTTTAGAGTATTTGGATGTAAATGCTTCATCTTAAATACCAAAAACCATCTTGAAAATTTTGATGCAAAATCTGATGAAGGAATATTCTTAGGATACTCACTCAACAGTAGGGCATATAGAATTTTTAATAAAAAAATCTTTAATGGTTGAAGAATCTATGAATGTAAGATTTGATGAATCTTTACCTAATGATTTAAATAAATCTCTTACTGATGATGATGATATTATTAATGAACTTAAGAACAAAACTAATGATATTTCTCTTAACGATTCAAATGATGTTACCATAGAAAAATTAGAAACACTACCTAAGGAAGTCATTCCTCATAGGAATCATCCCTTAGAAAACATCATAGGAGATCTAGATGGAGAAATCCAGACTAGATCTAAAACCCGAGAGGTATGCAATCACACTGCATTTATCTCAAGGATCGAACCCAAGAACATAGAAGAAGCACTAAAAGACAGTGATTGGATTATAGCTATGCAAGAGGAGCTTCACCAGTTTGAAAGAAGCAAGGTATGGGAACTTGTCCCTAGACCTGACCACCACACCATCATTGGTGCTAAGTGGGTCTTTCGTAATAAACTGGATGAAGATGGGAACATAGTGAGAAACAAAGCAAGATTAGTTGCCAAAGGGTATAACCAGCAAGAGGGAATAGACTATGATGAAACCTATGCACCAGTAGCAAGGTTGGAGTCCATTAGAATGTTACTAGCTTTTGCATGCCATAAGAACTTTAAACTATATCAAATGGATGTCAAAAGTACCTTCTTGAATGGATACATTCAAGAAGAGGTATATGTAGCTCAATCTCCCGGCTTTGAAAACCCTAAGTTTCCAAACCATGTCTATAAACTTGAGAAAGCTCTATATGGACTCAAACAAGCCCCTAGAGCTTGGTATGAGAGATTAAGTGGCTTCTCAAGAGGGAGGATTGACACAACCCTGTTCGTGAAGAACCTGAAGAATGACATATTCATTGTTCAAATCTATGTAGATGATATCATTTTTGGCTCAACCAACGAGAGAATGTGTACTGAATTCAGTAACAAAATGAACAATGAATTTGAAATGAGTATGATGGGAGAGTTAAATTTCTTCCTTGGACTTCAAATAAAACAGACTGATAATGGAATTTTCATAAATCAAAGCAAATACACCAAGGAGCTGCTAAAGAAATTTGACATTAACAGTAAAAAATCTTCAGACACTACGATGAGCTCATCCTTGAAACTAACCAAGGATGAGGATGGACCTTTTGAGGATGTAACTAGATATAGAGGCATGATTGGAAGCCTTCTATATCTAACAGCAAGTAGACCTGACATCATGTACAGTGTATGTGCATGTGCTCGGTTTCAAGCTGATCCTAAGAGATCACACCTCACTGCTGTAAAAATAATTTTTAAATATCTGAAAAGCACTTGTGATGTTGGGTTATGGTACCCCAAAAACCAACCCCTTGACTTGGTCATCTTTTCAGATGTTGATTTCGCAGGTTGCCATATTGACAGAAAAAGTACCAGTGGTACTTGTCACTTTCTCGGCTCTTGCCTTGTCTCTTGGTTTAGCAAGAAACAAAACTCCGTTGCTTTATCTACCACAGAAGCTGAATATGTTGTAGCTGGTAGATGTTGTGCTCAAATCCTTTTGATGAAGCAAACTCTCCAGGACTTTGGAGTGCGTTTCGAATCTTGCCCAATTATGTGCGATAACACTAGTGCCATAAACTTGAGTAAAAATCCCATTTTACACTCAAGGGCAAAGCACATTGATATTCGACACCACTTTCTACGAGACACCATTCAAAATGGTGATGTCTCTCTAGAATTCATTGAAACTGATAAACAACTCGCATATATATTTACTAAACCTCTTGGTGAAGAGCGTTTTAGTTTCCTAAGGAAGGAACTTGGCATTTGTAACCCGTTTGGTTGAATAAACATTTCTTTTTGAAAATTCTTTTCCTAAAGCCCCTGACTTGAAAAATCCTTTCCACAACCATAAAGTTTTTGTGTTCTAAAAATTTCTTGGAATCAACCGGTCGACCTCCAAAATATACTGGTCGACCGCCACTGACCGAATGGTTTGACGGTCGATCGCCAAGGACTTCCGATGGACCGCCTCTAACCGAAAGGGATACCGGTCCACCGCCACAATATACCGGTCGACCGACGCCGCCGAAAATTCGATTCTTAACTCTTTAAAATCAACTTTTTAACCCATTTTTTCACAACTTTGGAATCCTATTTGGTCTAAAACCCTATTTCGACTATTCATCTCCCAAAACCCTAGCCTAGAACTTCATTCCACCATATAACTCTTGAGATTCATTCCTATTCATCTCCCAAAACCCTTGCATCTCTTTCTCTCTTACACCTCTAATCATCATGGACTCTCACCGCCCAAATA